>NC_068985.1:100157824-100162186 GCF_001194135.2 Octopus bimaculoides | reverse complement strand
ATAATTGCATCAAGGGAGTTAGGGCGAAAACGACCTCTCTCCATCAAGCTTCAAGTGCTGATACTTTCGAAAACTACCAAGAATTCTAGCTAAATATGCACATCGCTTAATGCGGGCTAAGGAGAGAAAATTAAAATGTCTCACGCTAATTGTGAATTGGTTTCAATATCTGGATTAAAGCAAAAAAGCTTTCTTCCTTTGTCAACACAATACCCGGGGGTGGGGGTGGGGGAGAAAGTCCAAATAATTGTTTATATCGTGCAAAGCAATTTCACACGTCTACATACAAATATTTCCACGTATAGATCCAAGGAAAGTCAATTTCAAATCTGCCCATGGCAGCCAATGTGTATACTATAGTAATAGTCAAGCAGTAAATGATATTCCAGTCAGGGGTAAAAATAATTAAATTATTTTATTTGAATTATTCATTAATTCATAAAAGAATATAACGATAAAAATCACGTTAATGATTTTTATCTAGTAGTTAGCATACTATAAAAATGTTTAGGCAACGGATACGTTAACTTAAAAATAATGTGCATATGTACAGTATTATATCAAGGGAGCTAGGGCAAAAAGACCTGTCTCCAGCATGCTTGAAGTGCTGATACCCTCAAAAAACCCATGCTTAATATATATATGGCTGAAAGCGGTCTAGTGAGAGAACATTGAAAAGTCCTATATATATGTACAATATTATTAATTTAATGGATTAATTGCTTATACATTTTTATAGCATGCTCTGACTACTTGCTAAAAATCATTAACGTGATTTTTATCGTTATGTCATTTTATGAATTAATATATATATATGTATATATATATATATATATATATATATATATATATATAATAACTGGTATTTATACATTACAAAAACATGTGTGTGTAGACACACATATTCTTCCAGGCAACGGCATAGACTCGCACAAAGATGTACTTGTCCACACATGTCCATATATGCCAGTTCACTGTTATCTCCCTCGCTAACGACGCCACAACCGATTTTTCCATTAATAACCTTTCTTTTTTCTCTACATATTTCATTTGAGTTCATATTTTTGGTAAGGTTTATAAACAACCGAAAAATATTAAGCAAAAACATTTTCTTAATGTATTTATGTAAAGAAATTTAAATGTACCTAATTTTAAAAATGTAGCATTTTCGTTATAGATATATGTCTATATATATATACATAACATACATATATGTATGCGTATGTTTGTGTGTGTACAACTGGTATAAGCATTTTATTTATATTCGCACAACTTAGTGGTTCGGCAAATATACCTGTTCAAAAACGAAATACTGAAGTTGATTCGTTTGACTAGAGACTTTTCTGAATGTTTATTGGTAGCCAATCATATCTCTACAACAAATCCTATCTGGACCTTTGCAAATATGTTTGCTTACGTATTAGCACTCATTCCTTTCTTTGATGGTGTTAATAAACGATATCGTGAAAGTCGCTCAATCTATTTAAGAAGCGTGAGCATTGAATACTATATATAGAATTTACTTTGTGTAGTGCCTGTATTTCCTTTGGTTGTAAGTTCAACAATACACACTCAAATATAATTACACACACATCACATACATAATATGATGCACGCATTGACACAGACGGCCCATACGCACACACTTATACATACCACACAAACATGTATATGCAAATACACATATAGAATGTGTGAGAGAGAGAGAGAGAGAGAGAGAGAGAGAGAAAGAGAGAAAGAGAGGGAAAGAACGGAAAAGAAAAAAAAGTGAAGCCGGTAATCACTAGATTTATCAGACTGAGTATTTTAGCGTTAAAGCTAAATGCATGCAACAAACAGCTATATACATTCATTAGAAGAATGTGCATGGTCCGCTATGACCAAATTCGGAATACTCTGGAAACAAATCAATTTAAAGAGCAATTAGGAAATTTAATAAGTAAAGTTCAATTAATCTTGTTTATCTGAAATTCAAATGGGGGTCAAATAAGAATTTTTAATCTGTCTCTATTATATTAATTTATAACTTACGAGTTGCTTTTACATGTATAATTGCATCATAAAATTGAGCATCAATTTATAGTCTCTGCCATGTATATTGACTGTTTTGCAGCTTCTAATGTAAATATATGGTGCGGAGATAAACCTAACATTGCTTTATGTTTACTGTCTGCTTTCCGATTCACATATAATGTTGGTTTCAAATTTTGGCACAAGGCCAGCTACAGTTTCAGTATATATAGGAATTATTTTATCGAGCGAAAGGGATAAAAATGGACAAGACGACCTCAGCGGAATTTGAACTCAGAATGCCGTTAAGCAATTTGCCTAGCGTGCTAACAATTCTTTTCTACTCTACGCACAAGGCCCGAAATTTTGGGGGATTAGCAGTCGATTAGATCGGCACCTGTACGCAACTGGTTACTTAATTTATCGCTCCCGAAAGGATGAAAGGCATAGTCAAATTCGGTAGAATTTGAACTCAGAACGTTAAGACAGACGAAATACCGCCAAGCATTTCGCCCAGTGTGCTAACGTTTCATATGCATAGTAAATTATAAATATAATTTACTCAGACATGTCTATGTAGATGTCTCATAAGTTATTTGCAGCTTTATGGTAATGTACTAAGTTCAAATATATCCTAGTACGGCTTGGTGCGTTACTTTCTTTGTCCAAACTACAAGTGTTTTATATGATGAGTATTGTAAAATGTATCCATTTGCAGTAGATCTCTTAAATTATCTCTGACAGATTGAAGAACACACAGCATGAACCGCCGTAGTATGTCTCTGTCTTATTGTTGTCTGAACCACACATATTTTATTATATACATTTCAATTTACTACCAATAACATCGATAAACGAAATTTCTAATAGAAAATTCCACCAGCTTACTCTACGGGATTTATTTATTTATTCGAGAGTAGCACGCAAATGAACAATAAGTTTCGTTTATTTATACTTAGCAACATGATATATATATATATTTCTTTGTATAAAATTATTGTTGTGTTTGTTTTAACACTCTGCGTTGTTTTGAAATCGCTTATATTTTCTTTCAGGTCCCAGGAATCAAACGCTTTTGTTAGTAGTGGACAGGTTATGTCAATATGAAACACTTAGCTGCTCCCACGGAATGCTTTTGTGCAATATTGCTATTGGCAATTCCTGTTTTGAACATAGACGCTAACCTTGTCATTTCCGTGAAAATTATGCTAGTCGTAAGTCAAAATACAATCTTCTATTCAAACAAGTCATAGTCATTTGCTTTAACCTCATTTATCTTAACTCTTTAAATATGGAGACAAATGGTTCTGCGATAGGTCATATAAAAAAAAGTGGTTATTTGTTATTATTTCATTATATACACTATTTTTGAACTTTTGCCTGAAAGTTATAGTTTTATTTTTAGCCACAATTCAAGAGAATTCGTTTTCACAAATATCTACATTATCGATCAGGTGTCCACCTGTCATTTTGTGTATCACTGAAAGTGGCCTTGGCTACTCAAGAAAGCTTATCCAAATAAAACAGTGTCTCTATAGGGTTAAATGTCAACTCTAGAAAGGTTTCAAACTGTCAGCTTTAGTGAAATTAATCAGAAATTAATCTACAGATATTTATTTTCTGCCAAAAAGAAGAGTACTAACAATATAATCTTATGGCATAAATATGTGTTCATGCAGTTCAAAAATACTACTTTTTAGAACAACAAAAATCATTTTGCGGACACCAGCAATTTGGAAGTTTGAGAAAAACGCTCGTTTCAATATTCATTAGTGATATACAATTTAGAAATATAGTACGTAATTGAAATTATGCGATTGGTCTTGGAAATTGCACCAATCATTTTGAAGAATTTTATTCTTTGATTCTATAAAATATGAGCTAATGCTTTAACTTATACAGTAATAGTATAAATATAGGTATAATATGCCACATGCAGATGTACAGAAAAAAAAACTATGCAAAAACTCTCGTTGTTCGAATGTTCCTAGTGAGAGAAAATAAACCCTTACTGTTTATATTAAGAGAATTACAACGAACAATATATATAAGTAAAAAAAATTACCCGCTCAGAGAAGTATAAAAAGTGTGATATAGTTAGAAACAATTCGTTATGGAACGTTAATGGCTATGGTCGAATGCGTAGCAGTCATGGACATTGTCGTGTAACTTATTCGTCTATATTTGTGATTTTAACCTATGCATTATTTCCTTATCTAAATTTATCTCATCACTGTACGAATTACGTCTGACAACATTGTAATATCTAATTATAAATGAAAACTACCACAAGGCAATATTTGATAAACTATGCCATGCTGATGAAGTTAAATAAGAGTGAAATATGATCGT
>NC_068985.1:100153933-100157586 GCF_001194135.2 Octopus bimaculoides | reverse complement strand
GGAGAGTCACGATCATATTTCACTCTTATTTAACTTCATCAGCATAGCATATTTTATCAAATATTGCCTTGTGGTAGTTTTCATTTATAATTAGATATTACAATGTTGTCAGACGTAATTCGTACAGTGATGAGATAAATTTAGATAAGGAAATAATGCATAGGTTAAAATCACAAATATAGACGAATAAGTTACACGACATTATTTTCTTTTACCCAATGCTAGTAACATTTCAACACTCTCTCGTATGTGTATACATGCACACATAATAATATTCAGAGAGGTAGAGAGACGTAGACAAACATATTTTCTTAATTATTCAGTGACGACGTACAGTAGACAGTTGTATTTTGAACTGCGAATGTATAGATTCATGAGCCTGTGTTGTTAGGGTGGTGCTTGTATTTAACTGAAATTTCTGTTGAGTGAACAAGCCTTTAACCAAAGACGTTCCAACCATGTCCGTCTCAATTTATTTTCAGACACCACAATATACGACGAATTTTGCCGCTGTTAAGACGTTAATCAATTGTGCAAGTAAATCTAGTGTGTGAAGTGAGTGTGTATGTATGAGGTGCAGGCTGCGTCTTTTAACATCTTAAAATGCTTCACGTGTGTGGCTTACGTCTTTGCTATTTCATAACCTTCATATTTATCGGTCCGTCCTAATCGAACAAACACTTAGTCGCAGGCGTTGAAAAGCGTTTAAATATACGTAGGTCTACATTACGCTATGTGACAATGTGATCACATGGCCTCTATTTCAGACTGCTGTGTGTGATTCAGGGAATTTAACTCTTGTTTCATACAGGTACATAGACCATGTAGAAATAATCTCGGTAGCACGTTACGTTCAATATTTAGAAAGTATACGTGTATTTATGAGAAAGTTCCTTTCGGTGATTTAACGGATGTTCTATCTTGCTGTTACACATACAATTGAACTCATACATTAACACCAATTTAAATTTATGAGAATATATGTTCTCAAGCATCATGGCGTTATCTATAAATGCTTTTCTATCTATAATGGTCTACATTTATTTACGTGTCAATATCCTGTCGGATTAATATTTGAAATATTGATGCTCGTAATCTCGTTCTACATTATGCTCATGACCGAGACACTTAAATATCTATCTCGACGTAAATAATTCTGTTACTGTCGTTGTTGTTGTTGTTGTTGTTGCTGATAGTTGTTCTTTATTGTTGTTGATTAGCTTCAAATCAACACTGACAGAATTCACCTATAATAAAAAGCAATTTCGTATACCATCCAATATTTATATTTGTGCAATATCATCTAATAGCTAACTGATAGCACATTACCCAAGGAAGAGTGTGATTTTAATCATTTAATGGGAATAAGGTATGGATAAAGGAAGATCCTATTCCTAAAATGCTGTGCGACTATACAAAGGATATTCCTTTCGGTAAATGCACACTCCGTTGTTGTTAATCTACATTTTTGACCCCCAAGTCAGTCTTAAATCGATTTGACTGACATTCAAAGGGATTCAACCGTGATATATCTTTTATATTACGTAGTGCCCCTAGTTCGTGCTGTAGATGAATTTGACTACAAAATGAAAATGTTGTAGCTGTTGTCGTTTACCAAAGTTTCTAATCTAGATAATAAGACTGTGAGTGAATTGCAACGCCAACATTGCAGTACTTGTAAAATCTATTGTTTGGTAGGTGAGTTTCGGCGGAAATATAATCTAAATACTTACGTTCTACTTCCGGTATTAAATAATATCTTTCAGAGGTTCAGACGAAAACATGCACAAGTAACTGACATTTCATACGTACATACTTAAATACACATACACACATTTATATATATATATATATGTGTGTGTGTGTGTGTGTGTGTGTGTGTGTGTGTGTGTGTGTGTGTGTGTGTGTGTGTGTTTAATTTGGGTTATCTGGTATGCATGCAAATATGGAATGTGTCATTATGTTCATGTTAATTAAAAAAGCGTGTAATGTTTGGGTGAACAAGGAGTTGAAGTTTGAAAAGTGAATGTTAGCTCCCATTCGCATCAGGACCAAGCTACTGGAGAACCGCTGTATAGAGCTACACGAAAATTACATCTTTATATTTAGAGTGAAGAAGCCGTTCATATTTTTGCAAAATGCTCTATATAGAAGTTCAGCTCTCTCTATTCGAAGAATTTTAATGTACCGTCTTTTATATAGTATACATGATGTCTCATAGGTAGATTTTATAATGAGGACATTCTTTAGAACTTCAATGTTAATTTCTCAGAGTTGCACCAATCCTTACATCTTAGTGCCATACCTAAAAGCCAATTTCTTTTGTGTATCAGATGTATTGTTACGCTAGAATTATAAACGGAAATCCCGTTATGTGAGGGCCAATACAGCGGTTGTTGATTGAAGATGGAACACTGCTTTACTTAGATATTTTTACTCAGATGTTTGATGACAACATATTTGTAGACGGTCTTCTGCTCAATGGAAGAAAGTCTTTTCTTCACAACTTTCTTGTCTATTCGCCTTGCTCCTCTAGAAATGCTTCTTCGATAATCAGTCATAGACAACATTCCTAAGTGATCATTTCCTACTCATAAATATTGAAACAACCAATTAACACACATCAATTCTTAATTGTTTGCAGAGACCGTCTAAGAGATATGATGCAATATTTAAATGGATAATTGGTTGAAATTGTAATCCACTACATCTTTTTGTTTTTCGCTTACGTCCGTATCTCTATTGATGTTTCCGATCTAATAAATAGCTTCCGGGATTTTACATCAGTGGTCCACTATCATCGAATATTTAATTCAATATTCTAAATGTTATTGCAAGTAATTACACAACATGCAAATTTGGAAACCACTGATTTTATTGACTGCAGAAATCCTTGTATTCCAGATTTTTCTAAATCCAGGTTTAATATTCCATGGATACCTTTTCCTCAGTATTCCGACATTGAAGCTTATATACATGCAAACAACATAACAGTGAGTACAGGTGCAGCAGCATAAAAGGAGTATTGATTTGTGAGTAGTGAACGGATTAAAATAAAGAAATGAAGGACCCGACTGATTACGTGAAGTGGATGAAGAAATACTCGGATATATAATAAAACAACTAGTCCTACTCCTGTGCAAAGCAGATACCCACCAAGCCACCTACACCAAAAGATACGATGAACGAATTGTATGCTGTCAACTTAATGTGACAGTCCCCTGAAGGGAATAATACTACTGTTGTTTAGACCTCGGAAGATGCGCCGCATTTATATTTAATATATTGAAGAAACACCTTATTGAGAATTTAACACCTTAGTATATCAACCATTAGCGGGTACTTGGTCAGTTTATCTGTGTCTATATGAACGTATTCATATCTGGATCATCGTCAAAATGTCCAATGCTGTATAATCAAATAATGTTTTCTAGCTTGATGTTTACAGGGGAATTTAATAGGATGATAGTGATATAGCTTTAACGAGGATAATAACGATTAATTTGTACTTGTCTTTGATACGTAGCATAAAGAAGAAAGACCTTTCACAGAAGTAAATTAGTTAGGTTGGTTTCAAATTTTGGCACAACGCCAGCTTATTCTGGGGAAGGGGGTAACTCAATTACATCCCCCCCCCCCCAGTGGTCAACGAA
>NC_068985.1:100150967-100153923 GCF_001194135.2 Octopus bimaculoides | reverse complement strand
CTCAATTACATCCCCCCCCCCCCAGTGGTCAACGAATACTTATTTTAGCAGCCCCGAAAGGATGAAATGCAAAGTCGATTTCGGACAATATTATCCGACACAAGCAAGGTACTTCATAGGAATGATGAAATACGTTATAACTTAGTCACACGAAATGTTACGCTTGAAAATAATTTTTGCTAAGTAGAATAGCTAAATGTATAAAGATTAATCAAAGTTCTCTTACTTTGAGGATGAAATAATATACTTAAAGAAATGATTACACTATGTACTACTTACAGAAGGGATATACAAATATACATGATTACACATATATTTCAGACGGGAACTGCTGTGTATATATCAGGGAAACACAAAGCATGTTACGTATTACAATTAAAGAAAAGATTTAAATTAGATCGATAAAATACTGACAAGCCAACACTTGTTGAACGAGATGGTGGCAGTTTAAAACCAACATTGTGCCTGTTATGCATCATGGAAAACACCGGATTAAATTGCTGTCTTTCATTAATGACAATCCCAAAGAAAGATGTGCGTGCCAAAATTGCACCTAAAATAATATGTTTAATCACCAGTACTGGATTTTGCAGGGGTAGGTTATTCTACATTCACTGTCAATATTTTTATGTAGATTCTTCGCAGATACGAATATCGAAAGGTTTCACTAATGGAAAATAAAAGAACACCAAGAAACTTGATACTGATTAATCATTTGCATTGCAAGAACCATTTATAGAAGTTTCGCCACAATAAGATTTTCACTTAATATCCTTCACATGATTTCGGTTTCAGTTCCATTGCGTAGCCATTTGGACAGTTGTTTTATACTATAGCACTGGACTGAAGAATGAATTGTAAATGAATTTCATTGACTAAACTGTGTGGAAGTCCATTGCATATATATATATATATATATATATATATATATATATATATATGCATTATACTTACACACACACACACACACACACACACACACACACACACACACACATACACACGCACACACACACATACACACACACACACACACACAAATATAGGGAGAATTCACAAAAAAAAAAGACGAAAACAAGTCGTGTAGACAACAAACAGATGCATGAGTTTAACGCTCGGGAAAGGAAAAAAGTCTTTAACGTTTCGAGCATTCCACAGAAAGGAACGCAGAAAGGAACAAGGAAGGAAAATAAAGAATGTGTAGTAACTAGCGATTAGTTATGGCCAATGCAGTACAGATGGGTCATACAGAGGACTTGGAAGAAAGGGAGATAATAAAGTTGTGGGGATCCCAAAATGAAGGTGCGCGTGCGTGTGTATCAAAGAGCTTGTATGTACGTGTGACATATATGTGTGTATGTACGTGCCTGTGCGTCTGTGTGTGTCATATTTTTTCTATTTTCATGGACTTGCTCCAGCATGATAACTTTTCAGTGACCAACGTTATTAAACGATTAAACGACTAGTAAACTGATATCGTTTATTATTCAATACACGTATATATCCTAGGTACATAGTTATTCCGTTATTTCGTGATCTCTACATCAACACATTAGAAATGTAACTTTACTGCAGGAAATAAGACTGTTTATAACACAATCTTAGAATTTAAAATAATTATATAGAAAATTTTAAAATAAAGTCTTAGGATAAATAATGAGTTTAATCGCCGTGAAAACATTTAGAAAAAACACAGAAAAACCGAAGGAGAAAACTGAAGTAAAAACTAATGAAATATAGAATGAAAAATACATGAAATTACGTCTGATATATTTGCAAACTGTCACCAGTTAGTAGAAGCGTAAATTCTGTGTAATTGTGATAGCATGAAGTTAGAAGGTGTTGCTATACTGATGAAACAGACAGCATTAGGCAAGGCGGAAAGCCGACATGGGGACAGGGGGAAGAATTGTAAATTTATTGGAGTAGAATATTCTCCGCTAATACTTTATAATTTATGTCTCATGGTTGAGAAACGATGCAAACCATAACATTGTTTTATAAAACTTCAAGTAAAAATAGAAAAAAACAAATGCAGGAAGAGGAACAATACAAAAAATTATTATTGAAACGAAAAATAATTTAGAAAATGAGACAAAAGTAATGTTTAAACAAATGTTATAGAGTGCTGCGAAAAATTATTGGATGGTTTATAAAGTGTAATTTTATTAATAATTAATGTTAAAAACGAAGGCGTCAGAATGACAGAAATGGTAGACTACGAATGCGCGTAGGAAAACTGTGTGGTGCAAACGATTTTTTTTCAGCTAGAAATTGTTAGGTTCGATTCCACAGCAGATTAGTTTGTGTAAGTGTTTCAAAACAAAAATGGGCACTCTTACTAAAATGTTTTTCAATAGGGAAATGAATAATACGGAGGACCATCAAACAATTCCTGTTTGAGGGAAGGGGTTTTGGTGTTTGATTCAAAGCCACAAGCTTTTGTTTTACTTCTACAGAACTGAATCCCTAACAATCTGTACGATATTTTCGGTTTGGGGACAACTTACTCTCGGAGATAAGCAAGTTATAGATACGAGATTAGGGAATCTCCTCTTATAACATAATAATAAATGACATTGACTTTAGTGGAACTGTTTTATTCTACCAGCTGTAGAAGAACAACGCAAAATTGTTGACTCAAACATACAACTCCCCTCCAGCTTCAGAATGGAAACCACGAATATATAGTCGTGAATGCAACGCTCTATTGACTAGGCTGTGCACCTTCATACACACACACAAACACACACACACACTGTTGGCACTCCGTCGCTTACGACGTCGAGGGTTCCAGCTGATCCGATCAACAGAACAGCCTGCTCGTGAAATTAACGTGCAAGTGGCTGAGCACTCCACAGACACGTGTACCCTTAATGTAGTTCTCGGGGATATTCAGCGTGACACAGAGTGTGACATGGCTGACCCTTTGAATTACAGGCACAACAGAAGCAGG
>NC_068985.1:100150215-100150752 GCF_001194135.2 Octopus bimaculoides | reverse complement strand
ACACACACACACACACACACACACACACACACACACACACACACACACACACACACACAATATAAAACATGAAATTTTCCATATCTCTGTAATTTATTGGGGAAAGCGAATTTTATATTGATTCTGTGTCATTTGTTAAATATACATAAACCCAAAGTGTAATCTGTCCCTTTATGTATTCCCCACAGGAACAATTAGACTATTTTTTCCTGCGTGAAGCATACAACTGGGGTTTGGGTTGTTGCCAGAGAACCACACACAGTTCTATGTTTAACAATTTAGTTCTGCGAACTAGGAAAAGTACACGTGATATTTAACCTGAGCTCATTAAATTTAATCTCGATGACAGTTCAATATATTGGACATAGGCACAACCAGCTGAACTCCGAGATAGTATATTGACAAATGTATCAATAGATATCTATATACACAATTTATGTTACGGCGAGAGATATTGAAAAATTATGTTTCCGGACTGCGCTTTACTGATGTACATACACTCAAACATATATCTACATATATATATATATATATATA
>NC_068985.1:100148898-100149440 GCF_001194135.2 Octopus bimaculoides | reverse complement strand
ATACATATATATACATATACATACATATATATCATATAAATACATATATTTATGTATACATCTAAACACATGTATGTGCGTATGGAAGTGTGTTTTTGTAATAAATTTGATTGTATGATATAGTGAGATTGCTAATATAATGTAGAAATGTGGTTCATTATTAAAGGTTAAACGTTATCTCTTAAAACAAGACATCTGTTAAAAACGAAATATGAAAAACAGAAGCCAAGATAGAAAATGATGCCAACAGAGTAATATATGAGGAAGTTTTCTATTTTGAATTATGTCATATGGGATACAGGAGGCACATAAAGATGAAATTAAGTAGAAATAAAAATCAATGTTTAAAATGTTTTAGTGATTGAGACAAAGAATAAACATATGTATATACAGAAAAATAGCTTGTTGGACTGACTTCTTTACGTATAAACATTGTGTTTACATATACATAAATATATACATGATTAGGTATATAGATACACATAAATATATGTATATACATATATATGTTTATATATATATATATATATATATATATATAT
>NC_068985.1:100141322-100147709 GCF_001194135.2 Octopus bimaculoides | reverse complement strand
GATGTTCTGGTGGCATGGATTTTGTGTCACTATAAATGGAATGATCTTTTCCTGTTTGTCTTTTCTTTGCGGTGTCCTCAGTTGTTGTATGGGTATTTTCGAAGCCCGCTGAATACCATTTTCTATGAGTCGTGATGGGTATTTTTGCTTCACCAGAAATTCTTTCAGTTCCATCAGGCGTTTATTTCTGGTCTCTATATCCTCTACAATAGTACATATTCTCCTGGCTAGGCAGTATGGTATGTTGCGTTTTGTATGGGGTGGATGGCACGATTTAAAGTTCATATATATATATATATATGTATACACACACACACACTAGAACAGTTTAATGTCCTGTTCACCATCTTTGTCAATATATTTTTCACTAGTTCTTTTCTTTCTAATCTCTCTCTCTCTCTCAATGGTCTGATTCAATCTCTCACTATATATCATATACGGTATGTATTTTATACACAAACCTATGCCAACGACATGGAAGATACATGCAATCAAGAAGAGATTGATATTGTCGGACACGGGAAGCAACCGAGGAAGATAACAACGAAAACAATGAACCGTTTATTGATGCATACACACACACTTGTATGTTAGGGAACTTGCCTCCCTTCTCAGTAAATAACTGTAGATTAAATGTGGTACTTAAAATGTTTGAGGCACCAGAATTCGGTAGGGTAAAAACCAAAAACAAAATCAAGAGATTTGGTGAATAAAATTTGAAGAAAAGCAACAAAAATTCAATAGGTTATAGCAGTACGTACGTTTCGTACAAACTTCATTTATTCATGTAGTGAGAACACTACATAAAATGTGGAATGAAAATGTACTCCTCATCTGCATAATGGAATTTCATTTCAGAAATTTGGTTGACGGAAGCTGAAGGAAGCTCGTCGTATATATGTATACATATATATGTGTGTGTAAGTATATGTTTGTGTGTCTGTGTTTGTTCCCCAACATCGCTTGACAACCGATCTTGGTGTATATACGTCCCCGTAACTTAACGGTTCGGCAAAAGAACCGATATAATAAGTACTAGGCTTACAAAGAATAAGTCCTGGGGTCGATTTCTTCGACTAAAGGCGGTACTACAGCATGGCCACCGTCAAATGAAGGAAACAAGTAAAATAATATATACATACATATATACATGCATATACAGATACATACATACATACATACATACATACATACATACATACATAAATACATACATATATATACATACATATATACATGTATGCATGTATGTATTTTCATGGGACTTCATGGTCGCTACTTTTCACACAACTAGCGTTTCAAATACTTTTGCGGGAAAAGCCTTAATTATAATCTGGATCTTTTCCCTTTAACTTGCTTCTACGCAATACCAACAATACAGAAACTTACATAAACACCTAACAAACAATTCTATATATACACAACATTGAAACACAGATAAATTACATTACTTTACTATAATCGAAGTAACATCATACACCATAAGATACGTTCTTGTTGGTTGCCTATTTCGCTATCTGTCATTCTCTGTCATTTACTATCTTTGTCCCTTCTTAATCTTCCTATTACACACATACATCCTCAACAATTCATGCAATTTGCGCTACGTTTATAAACACCAATAGCCGTGAGTGCGAAATCCGGAATAAGATATGTATTCCAGTTCAGTTCATTCTTGCTGCGATAATACACGTTATTATTTTACCTTGGAGCCGATTTATATAAAGATACTAGCATTAAATCGTCATTAATGGCATGCTACCTAACTTTTAGGTTTTAGTTCCATAGATATCCTCAATCAATAGTTTTCACAAATGTGTATGGGAATACTGAATTCCTGGAAGTATATGTTTCTTTTCTCTCAGAATATCTTTTTCTTTTTAATTCTTATTCCAACAAGAATGCGCCAATCCGTTTCTAATATTCTTTTCAATTTAGATGGTCGTTATTTGTCCTTCTGAGACCTATGGAGACATAATACGCTACTCAAAAGTGTCTTGAGTGAATTGAGTAACATTATGGTATTAGACGTTATTGAAAATACATTTTATTACTTTACATTTCATTTTCCGGTGTTGTCCTTTACATCTAGATCATGTTTAGATAAGCAATCCGGTGACCAATGGCCTTCAAATAATAAATATCATATCTGTGATACGGACAGAGTATCGATGACTGTATTTTCGACGAAGTGATTTCAGTATTGGTTTCAAACTTTTGCACAAGACCTGCGATTTCGGGTGATCGACTAACTGGTAAATATTTTATCGACCCCGAAAGGAAGAAAGGCAAAATTGACCTCGGCGGAATTTCAACTCAGGACGCGAAGCACTAAGCGTTTTATCTGGCGTGTTAACCATTCTGCAAATTCGTCGCCTTGAAGTGATTTCAGTATTAATAGGTCAAATTGAAGTCAGTGAGCTGGCAGAATCATAAGCACGCCGGACGAAATGCTCTCGGGTATTTCGTCCGTCTTCACATTCTGAGTTCAAATTCCGCTAAGGTCGACTTTGCCCTTCATCTCTTCGAGGTCGATAAAATAAGTATTTGATTATTTATCCTATCCCCTCCCCGAAATTGCTGGCCTTGTGACAAAATTTGAAATCAATATTAGTAGATCAAACTAGTAGAATTGCTAGCGTCGCCGGATGAAATGCTTACCTGTATGCCGTCCGTCTTTACGTCCCGAGTTCAAATTATGCCGAGGTTGATTTTACTTTTAAGGCGGTGAGCCGGCTTAGTTTATAGCACGTCGGGGAAAATATTTTACGACATTTCATCCCTCTTAAACATTCTGAGTTCAAATTACGCCGGGGTCGACTTTGCCTTTCATCCTTTCGGAGTCGATAAAATAAGTACCAGTTAAGTACTGAGGTCGGTATAATTGACTCAGCCCCTCCTCCGAAATTGCTGGCTTTGTGTGCCAAAATTTGAAATCAATATTAATATGTCAAATAAGGTGATGAGCTGGCAGGTTCGTTAGCACGCCGGTCAAAACGCTTGGCGGTGTTTTGTCCGAATTAAAATTACTCTCGAGGTCAACTTAGCCCTTCATCCTTTTGGAGTTGTTAATGTAAGTACCACTTAAACTCTGGACGCATTGTAATCGACTTACCCTCACTCCCAAAATTGTTGGCCGTGTGCCGTAATTTGAAACCGAATATTAATATTCCAGGTATTTTCGGAAAATTGGGCATTTGTTTCTCACAGGTGGAACAATCAATGTAGGTTTCTGTTTTGTCTACTTTTTATATTTGTTTCAGATTATTTTCGTAATAATTGTGAGTAGAAAACATGTTGTGATGCTCTTTTATACGTATATTTATCTCAATTTATCTTATGCTACTCAGTGATATGATGAAATATATAAACTGTCGAATATGGTAGTTTAGCTATAGGAATTATGAATCCTTTTAAATTCAGACAGATAATGTGCCATTACGAAACATATCAGAACTTGGTAAAAAAATTTTTAAAAATGAATCACAGTTATTGAGCAAAAAAGTTAATCGAAATGGGTCTTGCCTCGAGAATCTAGGATTTATTTGATAATGCTGTTCTCCAAAATATGCAAAAGACATATGAAATTTCCAAGAGCAATTGCGTGCCCTGTTATAATAGTGTGTAATGATCTATCACGTGAATACATTTAGGAGTAAGAAGACTGCTTAACATGTTTTCCTAATGTAACAATGAAACGGTGTTCCATATAATGATTTCTTTTACAGACTGGAACCTTATTTTAATCAAAGGATTTTAATTAGATCACGTCTACTTTTATATTGAAATACTAATGGACTTTGTTTTGTGTTTTTATACTAATAGAGACTTTATATTATATTTTCTCACTAATGGACACACCGTTGTGCTTTTATGCAAATGGAACTGGCGTGAAAGCATTATTCAATAATGAAAGCAGTCACTGGTTTAAGGCACTTTCTTTAGCATGTCAGAAAATGTTTACTTACTTCCTATACAGACAGAATACTTGATAAACGCAATTCAAAACGGGTGACAGTACCAGAATTACAAATCAAAATTGAATTCAAAGCTTCACGGAAAATGGATATACTACATAGGAGTGCACGAACATATCAACACTGTATGTATGAGTGGGAAAATCGATACATGTAAGTAATTTCATTAACAATGCTAAAATAGGAATATTAATAAAATTTAGGAAACTTTTAGTGTGTTTATAAATTAACAGAAAACGAATGAAAATAGAGTGAACAAGTTTCTATGCACTTTCAATCAATGTATGTCACTCGATGTAATTTCTAAGTGATAGAGTGTCCCAATTAGCTTCACATTGCTTTATATTAGTATGCATTTAAACGACTGTTCATACAACTGATTTTTGCAACTGATGTTATGTGAAACAAAATTGGAAATCTTACATACAAACCATGTTAATTAAATAGAGACTTAGGTCTATTTTTTCCTCTAAGCAGATAAATTATACCCTGGACGCCAGTCTTACTAATATTTGGAAAGTGAATATTTTAAACAGGTAATGATAAGTGTAAATGGTAAATTGTTTCCTGTCAATGAAATTTAATTCTAAACTTAAAATTTGGCAGTATCAACTATTCTCTATCGTTCTAACGATGAGCATTCAGCGGTAATCTTAACCTACTCATGGAATCTATAACCTACTCATGGAATCTATAACCTACTCATGGAATCTATAACCTACTCATGGAATCTATAACCTACTCATGGAATCTATAACCTACTCATGGAATCAACGTGATACAGAATTTGACAGAATCATACGTTTGATTTACCGCCAAGAATTTATCTAACAGACATCTATACGGCTTCCGTTTCCGCAATTGCGCTCAGAAACTATAAGTCAATGCAATGCTCCGTATGAATTTCTAATGAAGTGTGCACTTAGAAATACAAATAACATTTGCTGAAACAAGTGTAAGATAACGTAATATAATAATTTATCACCGACTCTACAGTGTAGTCTGTTTTCATTTCATGTATCTACTCTCTGATAGTTCTATGTATTGACGAGTGAAAGGAAGCCTTGAGCATGATATGCGAGATCTCTTCGAAGTTTTCTTTCGTGATAAATCGATGCACATGTATTTCTTAACCGCCCCATGCAAAGACATCTATATAAATGGTTATGTAGATAGATAGATAGAGAGAGAGAGAGAGAAATAAAGAGAGAGAGAATGAGAGAGAGAGAGAGAGAGAGAGAGAGAGAGAGAGAGAGAGAGAGAGAGAGAGAGAGAGAGAGAGAGAGAGAGAGAGAGAGAATAAAATGTAGAAAAGCACAAATTTCAGAGGTATATCATAACTGAATTACTTTCAACAGCTGTTCTATTATGAATAAGGATAGTCAATTTAATAGTTACATAATTGAGATGCATCGTAAATGAAAAGTCATCTAAACTGAATTTAAAAACATTCTTCCATCCAAATCATTAGGAAATCTACCAGGTAATTTGTCCTTTGCTCTTAATGACGCTAGGAGCTGATTACGTGCTGATTACTAGCTTTTCTCCTCAGGTTTTAAATAAATGTTATAACATGCATAACGATCTAAAGTCATCTACGTTCTTACACACACACATATATATATATATATATAGGTTTATGTATCGTCTCCTTATCCTATGAATTGGTCAGCATGAGTGGTCATCTGTGTTTTCATTTCTTCACAAGATTTAATATTCGAGATACACATACAACGAAAAACAAACATATGCACGCATCTTCTCTTTTATATATGCGCGCGTGTGTGTGTATGTACATGTGTGTGCGCGTGTGCGTGCGTGTGTGTGTGTCTGCACGTGCCAAGCGTGTGACATGTATGATAGATCGGTGTCAAAACATTACATATGCTGTGTTTTGTCGCAGCTCGAATTTACAGAGATATATACTGCAGGAGAGAGAGCGAGGGATAAGAACACTCCACATCGCTGTCATAGTTGCAGAGCAGATATCAGCATAATGTTCGAGAAGGCATCTCTATCAAACTGATGCGAGAACTGTACTTACAGAAACTCCAGACACACAGTGAGTGAAAAGGTCGGTTGGCAAGTACATACAAAGAGTTGTTGATAGAGGTACATATATAGTTCATTGCCTATTTATCTTTAGATGCAGACTGTAATTAAATTCAATTTACAAGATCTATTACCTCTTATAGAAGTAGCCGCGTTCATAGGAGCAGACATACGTATATATAAAAATGACTGGGTAGTGCGGGGGAGGGGTAACAGGTTGCAAGCACATGGCTTCAGTTTCATTCCCTTTGTTCGGTACATTATCACCGAGACTACCGATGCCTTATGAGTGGCAGTGTTTTCGGTAGACGGAAAATGTATTAAAGACCGCATTATATATATATATATATATATATAT
>NC_068985.1:100137303-100140713 GCF_001194135.2 Octopus bimaculoides | reverse complement strand
TATATATATATATATATATATATATATATATATATGGTGGTTGTCTACTCCTTAAACAGAGTTTGACCACCTCCTGCACCTACACCTTAGCCCTTTCATGGCGTATGATGTGGCTTTTTAAACCAGAAAGTGTTTTGAAAAAAAAAACATATACATATGTGAATATATATATAGATACACTCACACACATACGCGAAGCCTTTAGAGGAAACAAAAATCTAAGCCTACAGACTTAACGAAGTTTTTTCCTTTTACTTTTCGTTTTTCCTTTAATGTCTTGTCAATATTCCTCTGATAAAGTTCAAATCATACATGGAACAAGATAAATGCAACTTTACTCCCAAAATGACAAACTGAAACAACTGAGAATGTTCATTATTTACATTATTTATATTATTTATATTCGACGGATAATTGTCCTCAAACAACATGAGGACAAATATCCGTCAAATATAAATAATGTAAATAATGTACATAATTCCTCATCTCTAAAATATAGAACAGAACTGTAAATGTTAATTATAACTATAATTAAACTATGACTATTCAATACCAACGATCAACATCTAATTGTTAATTGTTGTTCCATTTCTTCTCATATAAATATATAACTTTTTGTCTATCTGTCTGTCTGGCTGTTCCCTAAGCATTCTCAAACGGCTTGATCAAATGAAATTTTACAAGATTATATAAGACCTCGTGAGTATCAACATGTAATTATTGTTTCATTTGGATGAAAAAAGATTAACATTGGCACTGGTTCAGCATTACGTATCAAAATTAAATAATATATATATATTATAATGTAATATGATATTGTCTAAATTTTATTATTAGTTTTAAGATCTAATGTGATAACACTAAGGTAATCTTATTTCCATTATATTTGAAATAAATCATTAATTTATATCCTAATGTGAAGAAAATTACGCATCGACAACTCTCCATCATTACGGCCACAACAGCGGCATGTTGTGTCAGTGTATGTGTGTTGACTGATATAACGAACGGCTGGAGGTAAAACTGTTGACAAGAAACAATGAGATGGCAGGTCCAAGGTATATAAAAGTATGCATTTATCGTTCAATTACAAGTTGATAACTATCGCAGCAATCGCAAGTTTGCCAGTTATTTACAATTACATATTTATACTAAAATTAACATTTAATGCATTCGCTTAATATATACATTAAGATTTTTATCTATAATTGTTATTGTGGAATTTACTGTTAAATTAGAAGTTCATACATGTGCTTGTATTTGGTTAATTTGCTTATATTTAGTTAATTAACACTGCATACAAAAATTGAAACACACTACATATATACAACTGCTTACAAAAATAGAGCTTAATGTCTAATGCCATCAAAGAAAAGAGGAAATCTCTCCAAAAACAACCATAAAACAATGAAGATTGTAAAAAACCGAAGGCGAGAGTCTCAAGAAAGAAGGGAGATGAAACTTTTTCAAGATCAGCTAAAGCATGTTGCAGCTCGTCAGATGGAGTCTCAATATAGAAGGGAGATGAGACTTTCCCATGATCAGCAAAGGCATGCTGCTGCATTTAATGCAGAATCATTAAAACGTTGTTTTAATGATTAGACTGAGGTCCAATAGAATAGCTCTCAGAAACAGAACACGTGCAAAATCGTTCTTCGCACCTCCTGGATCTACTTTCAGATATTATCTATCCTATTCTCAAAACAATAATAATTCTGTCCAAATTGATGCGCTAAACACAAATCCTGAGCCCAGTGCTCTGACCACTAAGGCACAAGCCTTCGTATGTTTAACGTAATTGTATATTGTTCTATATTTAAAAGATGAGGAATTATGTACATTATTTGCATTATTTACATTTGACGGATATTTGTCCTCATCTTGGTTGTTGTTAACACAACGTTTCGTCTGATATACCCTCCAGCCTTCATCAGGTGTCTTGGGGAAATTTCGAACCTCGGTTCTCATTCCGAGGGTATTTTTCGATGTGGTTGTTGTTGTTATTATTATTACTATTATTATTATTATTATTATTATTATTATTATTATTATTATTATTATTATTATTATTATTAGTAGTAGTAGTAGTAGTAGTAGTAGTAGTAGTAGTAGTAGTAGTAGTAGTAATTGTATGTTATATACATATATGGTGAGATAGAGGAGGGAAGAGAATATTGGAAGTGAGAGAGGTTGAGTTTTGGTGAACGACTAGCATCACCACTTCCATTAACTGGGCCAGCGAGTAAGACACTTTTTATCAAACATAAAAGAGCACCTGCAGAGGTATTCAAATTTAGGAATTCCTCTTCTGTAGTAAATCCCACTCTTTTCAAACCATTAACACGATGATTCTAATGTTCGTTCTTTCTTTCTTTCTTTCTTTCTTTCTTTCTTTCTTTCTTTCTTTCCTCATTTATTTGTCTATCTATCAATTTATTTATTTATTTATATTATTGAACGGATTCTAATTTACACCAGCCAGCTCTTCGGCATGCAAAGGTAGCAATGCGATACACAGCAGAAAACAAACACGCACACACACACACACACACACACACACACACACACACACACACACACACTCTTTCTCTCTATCTCTCTCTCACACACACACACACACATAAATATACATAAAACGTACAATGCATATATATATATATGTGTGTAGCAATATCCTGAAGTTCATACTTACACAGAGAGACGGAGAGAGAGATAGTGAGTGAGAGTGGGAGAGGACCGGAATTAGAAAGAAAGGGCTGCATAAGCTCATAACTACATAAACATATATACCACCTTCTCTCTATCTATCTATCTATCTATCTATCTATCTATCTATCTATCTATCTATCTATATATATATCTA
Organism: Octopus bimaculoides; assembly: GCF_001194135.2. Classification (NCBI taxonomy): domain Eukaryota; kingdom Metazoa; phylum Mollusca; class Cephalopoda; order Octopoda; family Octopodidae; genus Octopus; species Octopus bimaculoides. The sequence goes on along the minus strand of NC_068985.1, from coordinate 100,137,850 downwards.
TCTATATCTATATCTATCTATCTATCTATCTATCTATCTATCTATCTATCTATCTATATATATATATATATATATACACACACCCACACACATACACATATTTAAATGTGTATGTATACATGAACATGCATGTATGTATGTTTGTATGCATGTACACATGAATGTTTCTAGCACAATTATTTAGTCAATATTTAATTGCTTTATAAGTTTGCCGGCTTAAAACTGATTTACTCTAATCAATTTACTTTGGCTAACCTTTTTCCTCGTCTCGTTGGTCTAGGATTTACATCAGTTTGCCGAAAAGAAACGAAAAATGAATTCGTCCTAATCTAAATATCAATAATAATTCTTCGCTAATTCCAGACAGTTACGACGCTAAGAACTTTATATTGATTGTAAATATACTCTTTCCGCATTCTTTATCTTCAGCAAGATGCATACTTATTTCCCTTATGCACGTCTGCGCACAAAGCAAAAATACACTGAATGTCTCATACACGAATTAAATAAATACTTGCGATTTAATATATATATATATATATATATA
>NC_068985.1:100135487-100137108 GCF_001194135.2 Octopus bimaculoides | reverse complement strand
TGTGTGTGTGTGTGTATGTGCGTGTATGTGTGTGTATGTATATTATTTATTTATATATTTATTTATTATTATTGAGTGAGAGAGCGGTGCATGCCAACAAAGTGACACCGAGGTAAGATATACGAAACCCATTATACCTATCATGACTACCCGTCTGATAAGGGTACACCAGGCACATGCATCACAACCATATGTGCGTGACATGGTGATCTCATATGAAGATAAACTGTGCACGACTTCTGTTATACGAAACCTTGCATAATGTCAACAGCAAAACCACAGCAGTGGCAATGATAATGAAAACAATCACCAGTATATGAACGACAGAAAAAAAGAAACAACAAATAGAAATATCGAAAGCTTAATGCCTTTACCAATAGCGACGACAGCAATAACAACATTAACAACGACAGTTGCCGTAATAACATCAACACTATGACGAGTGCTAAGACCAACACTAGCAACCTGACGTGTTGCTACTCATTCTCATGAAAAGCCGGTTGAGCATCATCAGAGCAAAGCAACACATCACTAATACGATGAAAACTAGCGTCTCTACTCTGGTAGACGGCAATATACTTTTAAAATTGGCAAAAAATCTCTGTACCAAGAAAGTCCATGACCTGTCTCATTTGCTAGGGTAGCAATGTCAGTGAAAAACAACAACAACAGAGGTAAAATTCAATGCATGCGAAATGCTCACGTGAAACAAAACTGCAAAGTTCACGCCAGCAGTGTAGATATAAGTGTTAGCAAATACTAATACGTATATATTAATAAACAGACGTTTCGTCGTATGTGAGAAAAGCATATGCCAGTCTAAGGGAATGAAATATTTTGATTCTTACGGTCGCCTTAAAATAGACAGGCCTGAAGTTCCTCTGAGATGAGGAGACTTGAGAGAACCTACATTGCTAAATGATCATTAGCAAAATGTTGGTTATAAGTTTTTCATGCAAAATCGAATTTGGAGTGTATTACCAAAGTGAGGAAATAGGCATGAAATATAAAATGGCTGACATCTTGACAAACCAAGGGAATGAACTGTCGTGGAAAACTTATTAGTGACAGATATGGAGCTTCTTATCCTAACGTATAAGATTAATAGCATTTGTTACTTCATCGGAATGTTTGCTGACTATAGAAACAGCATCAACAACAATATTGAAGAAGCTTTTGATCACGCATTTCAAAACGAGGCCTTCTCAATGGACCCTTCAAGAATATCGTTATACAGACTTTCCATCCAACTTAACCTTAAGTGTTTTTGAAAGCCAGTGCTTTATAATGAGTGTGATTTTATTAATATTTCTAGCATATAGTGGTTTAATTTATAGGAACAGTTCTTGCTTTTTTTTTGCTTGTTTTTCTTATGCGTATATAGTTAGTATCTGAATATTAATGTGATATTGGTATATCAATAGAAAATCACAAAAACAGAACTGCCAGATTAATGCCAGACAGCTATTTAAATATTGATATATCCATATAATGTTTATTAAAAGGAACAAAACCATTATCTGTAAATAGTGCCGCACTGGTATATGAATAAATAAATATGTGCATACACACACACACACACACACACACACATATATATATATATACATACATACATATA
>NC_068985.1:100130694-100134996 GCF_001194135.2 Octopus bimaculoides | reverse complement strand
ATATAAATATAAAGAGGCATAAATATACATGCGTGCATACATATGTATACATATGTGTGTCTATGTGTGTGAGTGTAGAAACAGAGACACGTTCATCGCATGGAAGCGGAGGAATAAACACGCATGTACATATACACACACATATAATAAATATATTCTTGCACTACTCACGTCCGATTTATTAACTGGAAGTATCTATAAACTTAGTTGAATTTTTAAAAAAAATAGACGTCTGACCAATAACAGTTTGACAACAGTGAAAACTGAATTGTATTAACATCATATTCATTATACTTAAGTTGTTTACCTCTTAGCACATGAACGGTCATGTCCTAAGATATGGAAGACGAATGAATTGAATACTCCCGAGTGCCAGCTTGAGTATTTTCAACATTGCACAAATTTTACCTTGAAATTATATCCGTTGGCTATAGCTAAACTAAAACACGTTCATCGCATGGAAGCGGAGGAATAAACACGCATGTACATGTGTGTGTGTGTGTGTGTGTGTGTGTACATATTTATTTATTCATATACCAGTGCGGCACTATTTACAGATAATGGTTTTGTTCCTTTTAATAAACAAAACGTACAATAGATCGGGTATCTCAACCTCATTCTATGGAATAGAGGATTAGATACTTTACAAAAGTCAAGTCAAAACTATCAGTGATATTTATGTGCATCATGCATGAGTATTCATGAATATCACATGGTAGCAACGTGTCTGAAACTCTGAAATCTTTAGGAAGCCTGGTTTTCAATCCATACATCATGTATTGATGCAGAGAAATCTCTGTTGGATAAGCTACATTGCCATACCTGGCAAAAATAGACTCGCACAGAAAATCCTGTTCTTCTAACAAGTTGATGGCTATTCAAACACTGCTAGATGTAAATTCAGATTAAAGGACATGTGATGCAGATCCTAAAAATATCGATACTCACTGATTTGTTTGATCAGCTAGTCAGTGCTTGTACTAGCTCTTGGGCATCTTATTTGCATATAACCCTTCTCCGGCACGCTATATACGACGTGGGAGGGCCCATATGCCCAAAGGGTAAGCCGATTACATCGAACCCAGTGTTTCGCCGGCATTTATGTTATCGACTTCAATAGCATTAAAGGCAAAGTGAACCCCGGCAAAATTTGAAATCAAAACGAAGATTGGACGAAATTCCGCTAAACACTTTAACCATCGTGCTAACCATTCCGCCAGCTCACCGACTTTCAGGAAATTAATAATCAAAACACAGTCACGAGCCAAGAGACTCTCCGCTTGATGTTAGTATGGCTTTCTTCTTCCAATCTTCGGGAAACATACTCTTGCATAGACTCTTTTTCGTATGCTAAGCGTTTGATATCTAGGTCTTTGAGGAATGCTAGTCTTACTGCTTTGAGTGGACAAGTAGGTAATCAAGAAGGAAGTGCATTCTCTGGATCTCATTGCCGACACAGGATTATTCTCTTCACTTTTCAGCACGAACATTTTTGCTACTGTTCTTTAACATGTGCTGTCTGAGAGCTACAATATGATCTTCGAAAACTGTCCGCTCTAATCTCAGACCTCTATCTTTTTCATCACTTCTTAGGTAGAGCCTATTGTATGCATGTATATATTCATTGACGTATGTATTTATGTATGTATGCGTGTATGTATGTGTATATGTATGTATGTATTTATGTATGCAGGTATGTATTTATATTACTCTCTCTCAGTGACACCTTTCCACACTTCGCCGCTATTTTTTTTGTGATGAATATCATATATATATATATATATATATCCGACTTCAAGTGTATGCCAATGTCGCACTGAAATCATTACATCTGTTATATGCAATGGGTAGAATATTGTAAAAATAAATTCTAAAGGTATAAATACTGCCTTTCGCTATCTTAACTTTGGTTTCTTTTTCCAGACATAGAATTTCATTACTTCCATGCTAAATTTCATATTCTAGACATATTTTCATGGTAAAATATTGCTCATCGGGAAATATTTCTTCGAGGGGAAAATGTGTAAAATTTCCTCTACGGAATCTCTTCCTTCACGGAAAGAAATTGAATTCTAAAATCTATTAGATTACAGAAATTTTGAAAATCTAATAAATTCGTTACACAAATTATTTGAAAATTGTGTAAAAGTTAAACAAGAATAATGATTATCCAATATGCGTAGTAAAATAATAGCAGTGTTGTTGATGTTGTTGACTGTTAGATTTAATTACTAAATTTAACTTCGTCTCGCTACATTTTAATTTTAAATCCAGCTGTTATGACGCGATTGTTCATAACCTACAGGTCTTTTTTTAAATACTATTCATATAATGATACTGAATCCATCTACTCTACTACTTCAATGCATAACAGCAGATTCCTAACATAGAATGAAATTCACATTTCTATTAAATACATTTCTTAAATATTTCCATTGCTCCTGGAGCAAGACATAGAGCAGTAGTAGACTGATAGCCGCTGGCGGAGAATACTTTTATTCTCAGTCTGATATAAAGTTCACGACGTTTACGTAACTTGATAATATTGGTTTAAAATTTTGGCAAAGGTACAAGTTAAGTTGATTACATCGACCTCAATTACTTTCAACTGGTTAATTTTATTGGCCCCGAAAGGATGAAAGATAATGTCGGCATCAGCGCAATTTGAACTCAGAACGTAAAGACGAGACGAAATGCCGGTAAGCATTTTGCCCGGCGTGTTAACGCTTCTGCCAGCTCGTCGCCTTACGTAACATAGCTAGATAATATTAGGAGGCGAATCTCCCTAACATCACAATTCACTACTGTCTTATAAAGAGCAGAATATATATTGGATAACGAAGGCAGATACACTATACTTGAACAATAACACACATAATAGACTTTGATGATTGCTTTTGATCATAACTCTTCACAATAACAACAACTCCAATACTTAAACCTGGCGCTTATCACGGGGAACTACAGGGCTATGCTGATAGGAGATGATGTGTTTGTTGAATGAGATACAAATCTATTTATTATACGTAATATTTTCAGAAAATATGTTCTTTCTTTCATTCTCTATATAAACAGGAAAATATAGAGTAAATTGGCTCTCTCTAGAGATACAGGAAAACGCCAGAAAAGAATATTATCTGACAATCACATCAGCTGGTTGTCCAACATTTAATTAATTCGGTTATTTTCTCTAGGTTTTATTAAAGTTACTTTTCTTGATGTGTATATTGATTTTCCATCATAGACTTTCATATGATAAATAAAATTCGTGCGTTTGTTTTTGGAAATTTCTCAACCTTTTCTATTAATAATATTTTCAGAAGTAGTCTAGACCTTCTTTTCAGAAATATTATAGCACCGGATTAAAGCATTAAATTACTGAGTTTCATAGCCCAGAGCTGCTCTGAGATAAAAATCTACGGAATTTATAACTTTAGAGCTAGCCAACTCTTTGAAGCTGTGTACCATTTTAAGAAGCTAAACAATTTCGCTTGTAGAAACAATATAACACCGTGTCTCAATATTAAATCCGTCAGTTAGTCGATTACATTTATAATATAAGGCTACTATCTCTAGTGTATGCAACACTATTGAGTATTATTTAGGGAGTGAGCCATTTCAACTGATTATAATACGAAGTATGACATCATTATTTGATAACATGAATTATTCTAAAATTTGCAGTTAATGCGTATATATTACGTGTGTAAATATACTGCAGAGATATTTCATATCCATATAAGGATTCACCTTTTACTTGTATCTGCCATTAAACTGCAGTATTGCCTGTAACAGCTATTCACAAACGTTGTGCAGTAGTTTACACATATCTTCTTGTCATACACTTTTAATTGCTGTACGCAAGTGAAATAATATGACAGCCACTTAAAATTTTCAACAACCTTTGGCATGAACTGTTGCGTATGTAAGACTGCAGCGCCAATTTAGGTGCTGACTTCTTTGGATATCAACTAAACTTTTGGTGGATGTCCTGAACAACTTCCAGCGATAGAACAGTAGAGTCCCTTTATTTTAGGATATTTTGCCCTGACTTCATAGCGTGCCACTTCTTAACCAACATCTGCGTTGTTCTCTTTGCCGGCAAGCTTTTACACGAAAACTTTACTTCAAAATTTCCCGGGTTTCTTAACAGTACCCGGTCTCACATACGTTTCTTTAATCTCCATTCTTCCCGCTATTGAATACGTTATCTTGCAGAAAAGAGATGTTCATTCAATGCAAACTTACAATCAACGAATGTCAATTTGATGCAGTGAGGCAATGTAGCAAACTGACCGCTAC
>NC_068985.1:100126656-100130478 GCF_001194135.2 Octopus bimaculoides | reverse complement strand
CATACATATAAACATACATACATATATATATATAAGTTGAGCTGGCAGAAACTTTAGCGCGCCGGGTGAAATGCTTAGCGGTATTTCGTCTGCCGTTACGTTTCAAATTCCGCCGAGGTTGACTTTGACTTTGACTTTCATTCTTACGGGGTCGATAAATAAAATACCAGTTACGCACTGGGTCGATGTAATCGACTTAATCCCTTTGTCTGTCCTTGTTTGTCTTTCTCTATGTTTAGCTCCTTGTGGGCAATAAGGAAATATATATATATATATATATATCTTACAACACACTCACGCCTGCGCACGTATCGAAAACTATTTTTTGCCAGGAATAATTTTAGTATTTGATCCCAGTGAACATATTCATTCTTTACTGCGTGACATATGATACTCACCGATAGCCTTGCATAAAGGAACCGGGTGAATAGCAAGCGTTGTGTAGTGATTTTTACTCTATCTTGTACAAGTGCTTGGCAAATATATATAAAACAAAAATAGCTGAATAGCCAAAAATATCTAATTCCGTAAAAATCTACTTCTAATAGGAAACAGTGATACGGAGTTGATTACTGTTCTAAAATCAGAAAAAAACTGCAAAATAATACGTTCTGTTAGCAGAGTATTTTATTCGCTTCTGGGGTGGAGTATTTTTTGGGAAATGACAAAGGCATAGAGAGCAAACCTCGTTAGATAAGATAATATAATCACTGGACATACAAAAAAAATTGAAGTGATCACATGTGTCAACAGATCCAGTAAATTTAATGTCAATATCATGGTTGCTTCAAACTATCGTAATCTATGAGAGAGAGGCAGAAAGAATTCAATATCTACGTCTGGCTAGTTGCGAGAGCCTGCTAAATCTTTAGTTTTGCTATTTACAGACATGGTCAAGCTAGGGTAGGGAAAGTATAGTAATCAGCTTAAGACACGCCAATTCATAAAAAAAAAAACATGGCACTTAATTATATTGAAGATAATTTCTAAATATCTGCATTTATGTCCGATTAGTCATAATTTACAAACTCAACGATGGAAGTAAAACCAATTTGGCTCTAGAGAGCTAATGGTGTACTCATTAAGTTCAGCAAATTAATAATAACTTTGAGGTGTTCTACTTTTCTAACGTTTCACTTGATGTGAACATACATTTAAAAGTGAAATATTTACACCATGAAATATTCACTTACTAACCCATAAAACCTGTTGTAATCACCGCTTCTTTATAAATGATACAATCAGTTAAATACCGTTATGTACTGTTGTGCTGCACCTATACAATCTGTAACTGAAATAATCACATTTTACGTAATATTTGTAATAATAATAATAATAATAATAATAATAATAATAATAATAATAATAATAACATACAGAAAATTGCACTACTGGGCACTGCACACATCCTACGCAAAACACTTTCAATACAGTAACCATAAGAGCATCACAGCAAACCACAGCACATACCCAAGGCACACAGAGCTGCGCTCGATAGTGAAGTGAAAGCACGTTATAAAAATAAAACTACTGAACAATAGTAATAATGATAATAATAAGAATAGTAGTAGTAGTAGTAGTAGTAGTAGTAGTAGTAGTAGTAGTAGTAGTAGTAGTAGTAGTAGTAGTAGTAGTAGTATATTTATTACCATGACCTAAAATTTTAAAAAAAAATCTGGGCACAACTATTGAGGTATTCCAACAATTCAAAGGCACTCATATTTGCAGATTACTAGAGGCAGTTTCTATTCGGATTCTTAGATCTCTTCCGTTTAAATTGTTCATATACGTTGTGATATGACTTATCAGTGACTTATCCATATTAATTACCAACGAGTTCATTCAAATATATGACTTCAAGTATTGAACAAACCAATAGCTTGTTTAAGGATTTCTTTTTCAGTTCTTCCTATCTAATCCTTTGTTATATAAATTCTTTTCGGCAGAACAGCCTTTTGATAATTGTTCAATATATGGAAGTCGTTGCTGCTAATAAAGCTATGTTTCGTCCCATTCATTTCGCATATAATAGATGATAAATCCTTTTGTTCAAGTGGAAAAAAATCGGTATTCTCTTTTAAATAAAATTAACCACAATCAAATCATATGTCGTATTCCTTGTTTTCTTAAATATTTTTTTTAGTTTCCTTTCCTTTTCTTCTACTCACTCTCATTCTAATTTTATCTTAACTCTCTCTCTCTCTCTCTCTCTCTCTCTCTCTCTCTCTCTCTCTCTCTCTCTCTCTCTCTCTCTCACTACTATATGCTATGTCTTTACAATTTTAATATTTCACCGCAGCATAACAACTGTTGTGTGTTTGCCTAATAAATTACACCTGACAATTGTTGATAACCACATTTATGAAGTTAGCAGTTTCAATATAGAATGTGTATTGATGCTTTCAATGTAGAAAATCTAATTATATTTCTTGTGATTGTTATCAAATGCTTTTAGTTGAATACCCGTCAATCCATTGCTTTCAAATCGATTACATGATTGATTGCTTTTTATAAACTCATATGAATGATTTTATGTGTAAATTCTTTTCTAAAATTGATAAACTTTGAATTATCTCAATGAGAATGTTCCACATTTCCTCCACCTTAACTTTAGCACGAGTTCTACCGTGAGTTACAATAACACCAGGCATAAAAATAAACATTTTAAAATTCAATTCGTGTCTGGTGTGGTCATAATATTTACAACTGCCAATGAACTTTACAATGATTGCATTTCAACTGATATTTTAAATGGAAATAAAAATAGGTTACATAATATAATACATAGATGTGCATACGTACATACAAGCACGTATATATATATATATATATATATACATATATGTGCATATGTATAAATATATATATATATATATACATAAATATATATATATATATATATACATATATATATATGTGAGTGTGTGTATATATGTATATATATAGAGAGAGCCAGACAGAGATAGATGGCAGGATGGATGCATAGATAGACATAGATATAAAAATATATGAGAACATATTTATACATAAGCTACATACATACATACACATATATGTTTATGAGTTTTTTGTCTGTTTGTCCCCACCCCCATCTCTCGACTAATGATTTGGGTGTTTACGTTACTGTAACTTAGCGTTTCAGCAAAAGTGACCGATATATTAAATAACAGGCTACCAAAGAATACATCCTGGGGGTCGATTTCTTCGACTAATGCTAGTACTCCGGCATGGCCGCAGTCAAATGACTGAAACAAGTTAAAGAATATATATATATATATATATATAACTCTTTTTATTAGCAATTCCTCACTCAAAATCTGTTGGCATCAGCTCCAGGACACACTATTCATATCAACAAGTTCGTCAATTGTTCGGCGCCCGTACTGCCAGATCACTTCGTGGATTCTCGTAATGTTTTCATTCGTTCAATAGGTCGATGGTCGCTTTGAACGAGGCTGCTTTTCATGCGACAACCACTTGTAAACTTATGTTTTGATCATGGCAGCGTCCTTGTACTCTATTTAAATCACGACAACTGTTTCCGCCGCCGTTTTCACTGTCAGAGAGCAGAATTTCACAGATACAAGCTCTTCTTTTGTTTCAGCCGTCGCAAACATCGTCGAACAGCACTGTAAAACAAAAACACACTACGTGTCAGTAGGACATCAGTGCGCGATGCCGGTCTGTAGACTGAAGCCTGAGAGTCGCAACACGTATATTCTAGCGGTGGAAGTCTGAACTACAACAGGCTTCTCCTACAGAGAATGCTTCCCGTTACTTTAGGGTACCACTCGTATGTATATATATATATATATATATATA
>NC_068985.1:100122133-100126449 GCF_001194135.2 Octopus bimaculoides | reverse complement strand
CAACAACATCTGTTTCAACGCACGATTTCACATCAAAAATCTTGCAAAACAAATATATATATATGTATGTGTGTGTGTGTGTGTGTGTGTGTGTGTGTGTGTGTGTGTGTGTGTGCGTGCGTGCGTGCGCGCGTGCATGTGTGAAGTTATATATATGTATGTATATATTATGTATGTATGTATATATGTTTGCATGTATTATGTAATAAGCAGATACAAATTTCGAAATATACGAAAAATATAATTTTCTTAACGGTGGATTTCAGAGAAGATAAAGCAATAACTCAATAAATAATAACGTTCATTGCTTTAAAAGCCCTCTTGGAAAGAAAATATCGAAGGCTTCCTTCGACATTTTAACCTAATATTTGGTTTCTTAACCTGATATTCTACGCACAACTATTTATATCTAGCTACTTCGAGGTTCATTGTTAAAAAAGTTATGCAAAACTATTTGTGTATATGCGCGTGTGTGTATGTATGCATGTATATATGTTTGTATTTGTATGTATGTAGGTATGTGTGTGTATGTATGCGTGGTCTATGTGTGCATATTTGTGTGCATATTTGTGTGCCGATAAAAGAAAGGAAGGGAAGAGAGTTTTAGAAAGAGAGAACGAGAGTATAGGTTTTATATTTTTTGTAATGTCATGGGAGGCCAGTATCTAAATTACGAAAAGCTCGATATTCAGTGCAAACAATAGTATTTTATATGATATAAACTGGCAGTTACTGATAACCTTTTGCTGCAGCAACTCCTCTGATTATAAAATCAAATATAAATTTGATTCTTGTATAGTAATCAAAAGACCTGTGATGAAATTTCTGCCTTTACAACATGGAGGAAACGAGAGTTTAGACTGATACGCTTGATTTTCTTCACTCTGTTTTCCTGACTGACAATGGCTGTTCTGGTGTTGCTTCAAATTTGGTTTACAGATTTCATTGTCATTGACAATGTTTGAGTATTTGCCTTCGTATTATTGTTTGTTTAGAGTGATTTTATACGTATGTTATTATGTGCATGTGTGTTTATGTGTGTATGCGTGTGTGTATATATGTGTGTAAACATGTGGTGGGGTTGTCACGCTTGAATGAATAGGTAAGATACATATTTTTTTTTACAATGGTCGTGTTTATTCTCCATTGAAAAATCTTGCTTTTCCTCATGTCAGATCGATCTAACACGTTCCAGGATTTGCTGGAATCGTTGCAATTGACTCTGACCTCTTCTTTTTGACGAAAGGCAAACTTGTCAGTACATAGATGTGCTCTAAAAGTGTAAAGGGTCGTGAATGAGTATATTACTGTTCTGCAAACTATAATAGTCTACAGCACAAAATGACATGAATATCCTTATCACCAGAAACAACAGTAATATCTTTTCTTCAAATGTAGTGCAACAAACAAGAGGAATATAAGGGAAGTTTACAATTTATGTGAGGAGTTTATATGAAAACATGAGAAAATTGGAGAGGAGCGAGAGATGAAATAAGTATGTACACAGTATAAAAAATACGTGGAAATATGGGGAGCTTCCAATCAATGAAAGAATCCCGAACATCCAGGAACACCTTGACCACTAAGTGCACAAGACCTGCTAAGCTAATGTTCTCTAATCTTCAAGTGCTTGTAACATTTGTTTGACTCGTAAAAGGAATATATTTTTTATAGTTTTAGCTTGATTTAGTAAACTCATGACGAGTCTTCATTTTTGGAACAAACGGCATTTTTAGCACCGTAAAAATTGGTTTCTAAACATCACTCTTAGTTACACCGAATTATCTCCTGCCCTACAGAAGCTAGTTTCAGGTGAGTTAATTAGTATTTGAGGTTTATATTTCTTGGTCAGGTACACTCAGTAACGCCGTGAATGGGTTACGTAGTGAAGTTATTTCGTACTACATCAGTTTTACGATTTCTTCATATAACATTTATAATGAATGTTCTTATAATGTATATTTCTTATCAATAAAACTTGATATTAGCTTATTGATAGTAACCGGGGTTAAATAAGTATGTTCTGTATTAGAATAACTTGAAAGGAACTTAGAAATATCCATCGAATTAAGTTGTCTATTTCTAGGATGTGTTTTTACTTGAGATGGCAATGATTGATTGGATTGTGAACCAATATATTTTGTACTTGCATTTACTATACGCCTATGTCTCGATCGATATAAGAGCATCAGCTGACCGAATCAATAAGGTATAACACTCCAACGATCAAAGGGTAGACAGTTGTGTTATCATCAACGTCACTACACTGTGTCCACGACTAACACATTAAACCTCCAACGACCCAACTCTAAAAGATGTAAATAATCAATAAAGTGAAAAACGTTCACCGCTGTAGGCAACAGTTTCACCATAAATTTATTGGGCGTTTGATAATTTTCTCTGACATTGACACAAGAAGAGAGTTGACAAATGCATACGAACTATCAACCTATCATTTTACTACGAAGCTCTTGCGTTCGGTAAATAGGTTTTAACCAGTGAATAGGTTAAAAGCCAAGTTTAATACCTTTTTCTGAGGAACACTACTTTGCTAGTCAATATTTGAAAACGTTCTAATAGAGCAGCCTTTACGTACATTATATGTGATTGATTCCTATAATTATTTATTTATTTCTATTGTATGTCGACTTGTTAGTCCACACTGAGCATTACGTCTCGGTGTATCTCAAAAAATTGTAACCTTTCTTACTTATATAAAACTACACTCAATACCCTAAGCTGACAATTATTTCGAGTGTTCCCCTTCCGAAAATTTGTTGTGGTGGGGTTATATTAATTCATACAAATTTAAAGTTAAGATTATAAAGGCACGAAAAAGTCTTCACTAAGCGCACACAATGTAAAACTTAATCTCATATCACCATACATAGTTCATAGTAAAATAAAATAAAAATTCAGTCACCACCAAACGTTTCACTGCACTTCCGCTACTATACTTTCATCTCGCCAGAGTCAGGGAGAAAATTCCTACGAAAAACATGAGAAGTAAAATATTTCATTACAAAGAAGAGAAAAAATATCAACTCAATAGACGAACATCTCCCACCGTCTGGAGTGAAGACATAAAAGGTGATAATTTAATAATAACCAGTCGAGCAGTGAAGTTATTTTTATTCCAATTGAAGAAGCTCCAGCAAATTTTGTTTATATTCTTCGTTTTATTTGAAGTCGCTTTTAAAAGTTCTCTTATTATATTTATATTTTTTAATCATTTCGTTCTATTTGTAGTTGTACGTGATGGTTTTTCTTTGCGTGTTTTGTATTATTATTTGCCGTTCTTTCCTTTACATTATATTTTGCTCTCATATACTAATAGATAATGGTTTTTAAACAATTGTTTTAATTGCTTTGCCTAATATTAAACTAACATTTTGTACAGTGTCGGCTTCTTTAACATTGAATATGAATTAGATAAAGCATCCGTCTAAATTGACTCCTGCTCTCTCTCTCTCTCTCTCTCTCTCTCTCTCTCTCTCTCTCTCTCTCTCTCTCTCTTTCACTCGTTCTTTTTCTTTTTTCACTGTGAGAAGTTTGTTGGTCTATTGATTATTTCAGAGGCAATGAATATCTCTTAAAATAGAAGTCTGTACAATGACGTTACACTTTACCAATTATATTGTGCGTTGCTAATATTGATGCTACAACTATTATTTCGAAACTATTATGATGAAAAAATCTTCTTTCTCGATATCTTCCGCCTTTTCTTCCTTCTGCTCTTCCTCCACTTCCTCTTATGACCAATAGCAGTTGATTTTTTGATGAGGTGATGTGAAATGCTATGCCATATATTCTTTACTGAATACCGGAAGTGAAGTGAAATGCCGATAACCCCAGATCAAAACTGCTTCAAAAGTGGGTGTTAATCTGTACATTGTGGTAACTGCCTCCGAGTCAACGAATGTTAAAGTACCGTAAATTTATAGAAGGAAAAAATTAAATCATCTGGCACTCAGTGATATTTCAAAAGCTACTGTAACAGTCAATACACCAAAGGATCTATTTTCTTCGGAAGTCTCTCTTTTTCTGAATATTTATCGTTGAGCGTATAATAGACTAAATCCAGTTTTCAAAATATGGTTATAGAGAATTTTCATTTTGTTTATGTATATTTTAGCAAAGAGCAAACTAGCTTTTTTAAATTTAACTATGTTAATTGCTTAGAAAGAAAATAATAGGTGTTTGGTTGGATACATAACGCATATGTTAGCAGGAATGAAATAACAAACAAATGCATTTTCACAAAAATTATATACTGCCCTCCCATGTTTTGGAAATATTTCTTTTTTTTTTTATTC
>NC_068985.1:100118963-100121393 GCF_001194135.2 Octopus bimaculoides | reverse complement strand
ATATTAATACATACATATAATGCCGCATGCCGCAGAAAAATGCGAAACCGCCTTCGTTCCGAGTTCAAATTCTACCGAGGCCGACTTTGCCTTTCAACCTTTCGGGGTCGATTAATTAAGTACCAGTTACGAACTAGGGTCGTAATTAAGTACCAGTTACGCACTGGAGTGGATGTAATTGACTTAATCCCTTTGTCTGTCCTTGTTTGTCCCTGCTATGTTTAGCCCCTTGTGGGCAATAAAGAAATAAGAATCGTTAGCACGCCGGTCGAAATGCTTAGCGGTATTTCATCTGCCGTGACATTCTGAGTTCAAATTCCGCCGAGGCCGACTTTGCTTTTCACCCTTTCGGGATCGATTAAATAATACCAGCTACGCACTGCGGAAGATGTAATCGACTTAATCTCTTTGACTGTCCTTGTTTGTCCACTATCTTTAGCCCCTTGTGGGCAATAAAGAAATAAATAATTACTATATCTCCAGATGCTACCTCGTAATATCACTATGAAACATATGAACAGCAGCCGCTCAAAGACTAGTTTTACTCTTCTGAGCGAGAAAATATTCCATTCCCTTTCATGTACATCAACACAGCTGACCTGAGACCTAGAATGTTGTACTGCTCAAACGAAAAGCTGATAATGTTGTTTCTCTGACATCTCAGGAGATATCTAAAGAACTGACATCCATCTGATTCGCATGAAATTAACTCACTGACAATCACCATCCTCTGCTCTACAGAAACGATGCTTCCTTTCTGTTATCACTTCTAACGTTATGCACAGTGGTTTTTGCTTTTCAGGGCTTATCGATTTCCTTTCAACTCCAATTTGGCAAACCCGACAGAATCGTGTCTCTTCTGCTCGTAAGCCATATTGCATATTCGAATTTCTTTCAATAAGAATGCTGGAATACAGAAATTTCTTTATTCGTCAGAAGGGTCAAAAATTATAATGCAGAATATACTATGTAAAATAGTTGAAAAGATGGTAGGATACATAATGTACGAATTGTTGCTAAGTAAATGCAATACATTAAAACAGAGGTTCTCAAACTTTTGAGGCCAACATAATACCCTCAGCAACTCTCACCCCTAATTTTATAGGCCAGTGATTGGGGGTGGGGGGTGGATCGGTTGGTACCATCAACAACAGGATTTAACCAAAACTTTATTTTATCTCTCACGAATGAATGAAAAGAAATGAAAAGTCAATATGAGTAAGAATTGAAATCATTCTATAAAGCCCTGGAACAGATATTGTAAGAAATGTTTCGACATTGTAACGAATCTGATTGTTCGCTGCCGAAATAACAAGGGTTCCAAATTTTGGCTGAAGGTCAACAGTTTCGGACAAGGGTGTAGGTCGATTACATAGCCCCCAGTTCAGCAATGTTAATTGAAAAGCAAAGTACACCCCGAACGCATCTAAAGTTGGAGCTTAAAAAATATCGGTAGAAATACTACAAAGCATTTTTCCACTGCGCTAATGATGCTTCCAGCCGTCCTTCTAAATAATATTAACGATACTTTCCAGAATTAACAGCCTCGAAAATGGTAGATAAGACATAGATACAAACATATTGGCTCTCTAGGAAGATACACAGGATTTTATCGACGTTAGAGTATTACTGGTACAGGGGTTATCGATCGAAAATATGGAACGATATGATATCAATAAGAACTAATCGAGTGCTATTATCTGTAAATCGTGTCTGTTTATTGTGGACTTGTGCCATTATATACCGTCATAATTACCGTTACTTTTGTTGTTGTTGCTGTTGTTGTTTTTGTCGTTGTTGCCAAGCATAGTTATCTTTATAAATCACTAAGTTTAATGCTTATAATTATGAGAAGATGAATTACCGTCATAATTAATAGCAATAACAACTTGTTTGGAAAGAACAAAAAAAAAAAAGAGAGAGAGAAAAAAAATAATATTATGAAACAACATTAACTAAATCAAAATATAATTCCTGCAAGAATAAAACGAAACGCTGTGAACAAATCGATGATGATGATAATGATGATGATGATGATGATGATGATGATGATGATGATGCAGACACTAGCATTTGCCACGGTTGTGCTGATGATGGCAACTACTTTATCGGTTATGATAAAGGCAAACGTTGTGGATGGCGGAGACGACGGAGACAACGACAACGACGGCGACGAGGATTTACGAAGAAGGCGACAACGAGAAGGACGACAGAGGATGACGGGAGAGATAATGGTGATGATTGTGATGGTGAAGACCGTTTTGTATTATCATTGTCGTTATCATTCTGGTTGTTTTAGATATTATTATCATCATTATTATTATTATCATTATTATTATTATTATTATTATTATTATTATTATTATTATTATTATTATTATTATTATTATTGTTGCTGTTATTATTATTATTATTATTATTATTAGTTTC
>NC_068985.1:100115403-100117247 GCF_001194135.2 Octopus bimaculoides | reverse complement strand
AAGACCGCAGCATGCCGATACGCCAGGGGTGTTCATCATCGACTCTCAAGAAACATTACTGGAAACGATGAGGGTGGCGTTTATTCCGTCGATGGCGACGATGGTAAAAGTTTTGGTTGTTGTAGTTGTAGTGGTGAAGGTTATCATCGTAGTATTGTGCTAAACTACTGTGGTTGCTACTATGCTGCTGCAGCTGCTGATAATGATGATGATGAGGAGGAGGAGGAGGAGGAGGAGGAGGAGAAGAAGCAGGATGAAGAGGAGGAGGGAAAGGAGGAAGAGGAGGAGGGAGACGACAATGAAGAGGAGAAGAAGAAGAAGAAGAAGAAGGAAGAGGAGAAAGAGGAGGAAGTGGAGGAGGGAAAGGAGGAAGATGAGGAGGAAGACGACAATGAAGAGGAGAAGAAGAAGAAGGAGGAGGAGGGGGGAGAGAAGGAGAGGGCGAGGAGGAAGTGGAGAAGGATGATGAGGAGGTGGAGGAGGAGAAGAAGAAGGAGAGGAGGAGGAGAAGGGAAGGAGGAGGAAAGGGGAGGAGGAGGAGAAGGAGTGGAGGACGAGAAGGAGTGGAGGAGGAGAAGGGAAGGAGGGGGAAAGGGGAGAAGAAGGAGAAGGAGGAAGAGGACGACAACGATGACGACGACGATGACGATGATGACGACAATAAAGATGAATTTGGTGCTGATGACGATGATGATGAGTTATGATGATGATGATGATGATGATGATGATGATGAAGATGATGATAACGGTGACGACGATGATGATGGTAAGCAAGAGTTGGTAGTGGGAGATAAGTAGGTATATTGACAGCCATGATCATGAAGATGGTCGTGGGAGATTACCCTGACGTTGGTGTGTTGTGACGATATTATCGACAGTTGCCGACAATGAGGACGCAGAGATGTCGCTGTGGAAAGCGAAATGGAAGACGACAACACTTATGACGGCAATGGTGTTTACACAATTGATAAAAATCACGAAAGACTATGGTAACGACGAAAATTACAGGTATTGTGGGAAAAAGTGAGGAGTATTCCAGTCGCCGCCAATTCCTATTTCCAATAACGAATACAACATTGAGAACAATGCTGACAACGACGATGACGATGGCGACGGCGAGGATGATGCCGACAATGATCCTTTCATCCTGTTGCTGCTGATCGTACCGATTATAAGATTTGAAATCAATATTGTTATATGATGAGATGGATTTCTGGCAGTAATAACAAGATCGATATCGAAAATATATTTCCGTATCAAGCATTTGATCGCTTTACTACAGAAAAAATTATCCCATCTCATAATTGTTTCCTATTTTTTTTTCTAATTTGATTTGGGATAAGATGTGTGTTGTGGCTCTCATGCCCATCCTAAAAGTTTCTTCTGCTAAATAAAATCACTCCAAATAGCGAACGACGAAAGAAACAACACTATATCCGGATATCGTTTTAGGAATTAATCTGCTTTGCTCAGGATTTGCTTTGTAAATAAAAGTGCATTTCTACGTACATTTCTACTCTAGGTACAAGGTCTGAAATTTTGGTGGAGGGGTCCAGTCGATTAGATCGACCCCAGTAAGCAACTGGGACTTCAATTATCAACCCGGCGTGCTAACGTTTTTGCCAGCTCGCCGCCTTAAGCATGTTTATGTACGAAAACTCATTCCCTAGCTTTTTTTGTATAGATTTCTTCAATACTTAATGTCTCTTTCTGTCTATGTTTCTTTGTGTCTGTACATGTACAGAAATGTGAATGAGCGTATATTTGTCTAAGTGAGTGTGTTTCTGTGTCCGCGTATATGTATATTTATGTGTGTATGTGTAAACATATATGCATGTATGTCT
>NC_068985.1:100114514-100115259 GCF_001194135.2 Octopus bimaculoides | reverse complement strand
TATATATATATATATGTATATATATATGCATACACTATGCATAAATACCTACGCACATACATGCATGCATGAATATATATATATAAATATATATACGCATATATACACACACACGCATATATAATACATACATAGGCACATACATACACGCACATACATACATACATACATACATACATATATACATATATATATATGTGAGTTCTCATTCCGTTGAGGCCGACATTTATATATATCGAGGGCAGAATCGTTAGGACGCCGGGCAAAATTCTGAACGGCATTTGTCCGTCTTTACGAGCTGAGTTTAAATTTCACTGAGGTGAAATTTGCCTTTCATCCTTTTGGCTCCGATAAAGTAAGTAAAACTTTGACACAGGGAATCGATGACATCAACTAATCTCTCCCCTTAAAGTGCCAGTCTTTTGCCAAAATTTGTAACCAACATTTTCTTACATCCAAATTACCCGCACATATTTTTCACTTCAGAATTTTGTGTATTTCAGTAAGAGGAAAGAGAAGTGACTTCGGAGAAGACATCTAATTCACCGATTCTTTAATTCGAGAATTCACAGTCAACGCACTTAATACCCTGTATCAGATAAACCATATTTAAATTGTTGTCGGAATATGTTTTAAATACATATAACTCTTTAAAGCGTTAACTTTGATGTTGTGAGAACACAAGAAATCAATATGTGTATACGTGCGTGTGTGTATAATTACACACACACACACACACACACAC
>NC_068985.1:100110942-100114083 GCF_001194135.2 Octopus bimaculoides | reverse complement strand
TGTGTGTGTGTATGTGAGTGAGTGAGTGAGGTGTGTGCATGTTTTATGTAATAGTTTTATTGATCAACGGACTGTTTAAACTTTCCCAGAAGTGAGATAAATAATTCTAATCTTTCCACTACCTGCTTCTGAGTTGCATAGCTCTCGAAACTTCTAGATGATGCTGATAAAAAAAGGTTCACCTTAACATTATGCCATAACCTAAAAGTTATGCGAATTAAAATATTTATGATATCCGCTGAGCGTCGTATTTTCTTCGAAGGTTTATACTGTGATTCGAATTTCAAACCATTCCTGTTCTCGCATAATAATCGCAACGCCGTGCCACTTTTCATCTCTAAATTCTCGATCTATACTTGCTCTCTGCTTCAATCTCTCTCTCCTCTTCTGTCTTTTTGTCACCCCCTCATTTCTTTCTCTCTCTCTCCTTGTCTGTGGATATATCTATCTTCTCTTAGAATCACTTTATCCTCTGTAACCTTTCATATTCATTACATTGAAATTGTCTACGAATATATATATATATATATATCACAGAAGCATTTGTTCCCTCTCAAAACACCAGTTATCGAGGTTACCCTAAACTAATTACACTTTATACTGCTCAAATCAGGACCCTCACCAAATTATATATGTCAAAAAAGGATTTCTCTTTTTTTACTTCTTTCAAAGGTTCAGCGCATAAAATTGTTAGTATAGCTCAATGTTACTGAACTCTCAATCATGTATGACTCTAATGATATTCATCAAACGTTTGAACTTGTGCTACTTTCCATCATCGTGTAACCCACTGAATATTGAAATTCGAACGAATATTTGATCTTTTAAGCAATTTTTCGAATTTTCCTTTTTACCTTCACTTTTTTTTTGTTTACTTTTCAAAAAACAAAACAAAAAAAATATTAACACAACATCCATAATACGTATGTACATCATTTAATCGCCAGGCGTTACGATTTTCCGTGCGGAAAAAAAATTTTTGCGGTGTTAAATATGACAATATACTTGAGAGTTAGGCGAAACGAAATTGACCCTGGAAGTAGTCATGAGCGATACAATGGCGAATGTCATGTATTTCGTGTCACTTCTGAAACAAGTTCAAATTCGTTAATGTGTCGCGATTTCGTTTCTCCTATCTCTGACGTATGCTGTGTTTTTTAACGCTATATGCTTTAAAACTTTAGATATGTTGCATTGATATTTTTTCGTATTCAGCTGATATTGCATAATCCGAATTTGATTGTTTGTATGTATGTATGTTTGTTGTTTCTTTGTAATAGGAGCACTCCGTCGGTTACGACTACGAGAATCCCAGCTGATCCGATCAACAGAACGGCTTGCTGGTGAAATTAACATGCAAGTGGATGAGCACTCCACAGATACGTGAAGCCTTAACGTAGTTCTCAGGGGGATTCAGCGTGACACAGATTGTGAGCTGGGCCTTTGAAATAAAGGTACTTCTTATCATTGCCAGTTGAGTGGAGTGGAGCAACGTGAAATAAAGCGTCTTGCTCAAGGACACAACGCGTCGCCGGGAATTGAACTCGCGATCTTACGATCGTAAGCCGAATGCCATAACCACTAAGCGACGCGCCTTCAGATGTATGTATGTATGTATGTATGTATAAAGAATCCATTTGAAAGAAATTAATATTTCTCACTCATCCTTTGAATGTACAGTTTATCGGTTTAATCCTATATTTAAGAATATGATTTTTTTTTCAATTTAAACTTGTGTACTGCATAGTATTCGTTAAGTGTGATGATGCAAAATGTTTCGTTCCATTTCATCGCATCATGTTTCTTTGCAAAAGAAATTCGTTCTGACAGAACAAACATATATATTAAACAAATATACTGTTCTCTTATTGGAAACTGTTTGCTGTATTCAAATAGTAAAGGAAGTATTCTCTGAGAACACTTCTCACCTTTCAAACAGTATGCGGTCTATTTAAGGATTTCTTTTGAAAAAGCGAACGAGTGTTGCTCATATAATGTATATTGAAACAACGGATATATAACCGGTGTATATTTTATAGACCACTGAAATAACAGGAAGAGAAATAAAGAAGATAAAAGACCCCATCATAGAACTCCTCAGTTAGCTTCTTGTTGCCCACGTGAAGTGTTTTTTTTCTATAATGTTTATAAATAGAGGAGCTCGTCTAGTTAATATAAAGATGATTCGAAATACTGATATTTTCACTTCAGATATTGCTTATTTGCAAATATCTCATTCTTAATGATTGCTAGGGGAACAAGTATAAAAACATCTCTCATATCCTCTATTTAGATATTAATAAGTATCATGCAACTGCTCTTGGCTCCGGAAGTAATACTGATGGCTGCATGAGATACTTCGCCATGTTAGAATTATTAGTTAATCTCCCTTATCTCATTCTCTATTACCGTTAACAACAAAATAACACGCTGTGCCACGTCGTCAGTGTTATACGAAATTCATGGCTGGTTACAATTGCTAAAGCCTTTAATCAGAAATCCCCTTGATTACGTCTGAACTGAGACTAAACAAGCCGAACAGCTTCAACAACAAAACAGATTTTTTAAAGACGGCATTTCATGTCGGCAAAAGAAAAACTGGTATTCACTTTAGCTTCACAGTTTGATATTTCTTAATCGTTATTGCGAATAAATTGATATTCCGTTGACATAATCTCTTACAATAAATTCCTTTGAACATGCTTGTTGTTGAAAAGCACTGGAAGTGTCTCAGAAAATAAGATATGACTATCTTTATGTATAGAACAAAGTTTAATATTTGTGCGCTTTTATATTATGTGTCGATAACACTTAGATAAAATAGTACACGTGTTCCCATCAAATTCATATTCTGGAATAAGTATATTGTTATCAACCAAGGCATCTACATAACTAACATATGTACTATGGAGGATATGTGTAAATAGTAACTAATCGGATAACAATGCCTTGACAATAATTAGTAGGGAGAAATACTATAGGGGAATGAACACCAGTTTCCAACCAGGAAATCTGCTATAAGCATCTGAGATAAGCCATTGTGTCATAGGAAAATACCATAGACTCTTTTGACAATGGTGAAGGTTATTTTATAGTATGGAGTATATTGCTCCAGCCCTAAAACAAATATTGCATATATAT
>NC_068985.1:100104966-100110596 GCF_001194135.2 Octopus bimaculoides | reverse complement strand
TATGTATATATATGTTCAGCGTTTTTTCTTCATATATATTGTGAAACTTACCAAATGAATTATTTGAAATATATTGCAATGAAAATGTCCAGAGGTTGAACAAGATATAAAGGAAAAATTTTTACATGGTCTCGATTATAGTATATATTACAATATTGTGTATGCTTGGATTTTTTTTTTTTAATAGGAAGATTTTTGATATAGCTAGTGAACAATACTTTTATATTCAGGTAGCATAAAAAAATGTTTATTCGGAAAAGTTGTTACGAAAGTTTTAATCGAAATAAAACTGCCGCAGTGTATTTTCATCCTTATCTATTCTGTCAACCATGATGAGAACAAGATTATTAACAATCACGAGACACTGAAATGGAACAAAATCTCTCTAGCTTTTAAGATTAAATCTAGAGATAAAACATGATTCATTTTTTTTTTTCGGGAAAATCCACATCCGGCAATTTTCTCGGCCTAGTAGCTACGCAAAACCATAAACGCATCACGTTTACTCTGATTTACAAATAATTCAACTTCATTCATATATACAAAACTACTTGTACATACATACACATTTATTCTTTATATACATACCTATACTTATATACAGGCAGATATACATATACATAGGGACAACATTTAGACATTAGTATATATATATATGTATTAATAAATTATAGGGTAGCAAACAAATTTTAGAAATTTTATTTACCACCAGTGGTCTAGCGAGAATAAAAATCAGTCAATAGACTATATATTGTTCATTTAAAATACAGAGATGCCTATAATAGGATTTCTGACCCACTAGAAAGAGCAGCAAAAGACTACATACCACAAAAATAGGGATAATATCGAAAGGGAATGAAAAATAAAAACATTTACCAATCTATATTCTGTACCATGGTTGCAAGTCATTTTAGTAAGATAAAAGTATACTAAAATGACTTGAAACCATGGTACAGAATATAGATTGGTAAATGTTTTTATTTTTTCATTCCCTTTCGATATTATCCCTATTTTTGTGGTATGTAGTCTTTTGCTGCTCTTTCTAGCGGGTCAGATGTCCTATTATAGGCATCTCTGTATTTTAAATTAATAATATATATATATATATATATATATATGATTTTACTAATAGTTCGTTATGAATATGATAATGCTACGTGTTGGAGAAGACAATTATGCCCACTGACGTATAACTAAACGTATATTTGACCGAGTTGCATAGACGCGTGTATGCGTGTGCGTTCTGTTGTGTGCATACATACCAAGGCAAAAATCACATAGAGTAAGATACAGGTATATTGAGGTGAAATAATTGTCGGAAGTGAGAATATGGGAATAATTCCACAGTCAATATACCCCTTTAAAGGAACAAATAATCCTTGCTATATATGTTGTCTACTATTCCTCTTCTTTGAGTTGTTGAGTTTTCTCAATTATTTTATTGAGCCAGTGAAATATATATGTATATATATTAATGTGTAAATCTTATTGCTATATATATATTCTTTTATTCTTTTACATGTTTCCGTCATTTCGATCGCAGCCATGCTGGAGCACCGCTTTTCATCGAGCAAATCGGCCCTAGGACTTATTATTTGTAAGCCTAGTACATATTCCATCGGTCTCTCTTTCCGAACTGCTAGCATCGGTTTTCAAGCGATGTTGAGGATACACACATACACGCAAACACACACGCACGCACACTCGCACACACAGTTGTCCCCTGTTTTATGTACTCCGCGTTTCGAAACGTAGAGTAAATTAAACAGGGGACAACTGATGAAGGCAATGTTCATTATGTTACCCGTCCCGTTTCTTTGTTTGTTCCTTTCGTTCGAAAAAACAAGTTCGTTTTCTATGTTTTTTGACCATCAGTATTGGTTTCATTACGTTCCCGCATGTAAGCGATTCAGTAAAATGAATGCAATTAAATATGTACAAGAGTTTGGGACAAACCACAAAAGACAGAGCTCCAGCATCGCCTAACGTCCAAAGATTGAAACGAGTAATAGAATAAATGTGAGTACAATAAAGACCATATGGAAATTGAACGGACTTTAAGAATCATTAAATGATTTAAGACTAAATGTATACGGCATACGTCTGCGCTCGTAATTCTAGATTTACTCCTCCTTTGCTGTGTAGTAAGAAGTTCATTGTCCTCTTGAATGAGTTAACTACGAAGAGCAAAGACATTTTTTTGTGGGCTAATAAAATGGAACGTTTACAGATCGTGCCAGTCATACTGTTTTGAAAGACAGCCTGCAGTATTAGTCGCCATCGCTGTTGCATTCTTTTGTACTTGCTTTTATAGTAGTATTATTAGTTGTAATAGTATCAGTAACAGCCTTGGCTGTAGAATTTGTTGCTGCAGTTGTTGTAGCCATATTGTTCTCGTTGCGGCAACTCTCATTGTTATGCATAAAATAACAAGCTTTACTACTACGACCATCACCGTCGTAGTAGTACCACATCATCATCATGTTCATAATAGTCATTATCATCAAAATCAGCATCGACATCATCATCATCTTCACCATCATCATCATCATCATCATTATCATCATCATCATCATCATCATCATCGTCGTCGTCGTCGTCGTGGTCATCATCATCATCATCATCATCATCACCGTGAATCATTGTTTATTGTTAACTAACAGCGATTAGGAAAGTAGTGCCGTCCACTTGGAATTTACATTGCTTTCTTTTATGCTGTCTTTTTACTGGAATAAATTCTTGCAGCGCAAATTCTTCTTCCTGGTTTTCATTGTAAATGCGTAAAGATTTCAGCTTCAATCACTACTTGTTGTCATCTTGCGTCTCTTCTTTTGATATTCTGTTTCCCATTTTGAAAATTATTTTGGAGAATATTGTGATTGTTGCATCTACCGCTATGGTGAGATCTTCCTTCAGCTGTTTCTGACAAAGTCTCGCAAAGTCTTTGAATTTCGCAAATGGTCATTCGGCAGTAATAAGCAATCAGTTAGAAGACACATATTTCTTTGAAAACGCGTAATGGGGTCGAAAGCCTTTCGTTGCAAAAAAAGTGGAGCAAAAGCATTTTTCCCTAAATTTATCTTGGAAGGATTTTCAAAATGGCGCTATGTGAAAAGTGACAGTTGAGAGAAAACAACAAGAAAAGCATAGAAACAATAATATCATAAACAATAACATCAGTAGCAACAGCGATGATGATGATGACGATGACGACGACAACAACAACAGCAACAACAACAACAATAATAATAATAAGAAGAAGAAGAATTGCAGAATTATTTGTATGTTTCGTGAATAGGGGCTATTATATATAAGCTATTCAAGTGTTTAATGCATGAAACATTAAAATTAAGTAGCATGGAAAAATGTGGGGCAAGAAAAAAATCTTATATATAAACGTTGTTATACAATCGATGTCAGAATAAGTCGAAAGATTTAGGAAGAAATATTCAAATAATGGCATAGAATAATCAAAGAAATATAATAACATTCAAGACAGGTAAGAACAAATCGCTTTCCTTAAAATTCCAAACTAGAAAAAAGGTCTTTGAACTACATTTTTTTGACGTTAGAGAAAGATGTGATTCAATTCACCGGAGATGAGTTTCTCTTGCCAGCAGAGAATGTTTTTATTTACATATGAGAACGACTTTCCTCGTTATTTTTGTATTGCCTGTGTTATTTCTTTGAGGGTTTTGACTACCAAATTTCTTTTATTAAACGTTTGAAAATATCCGTATTAGAAAAATCACGGCCTCTAGTTAATCCAGCCATCACAAGTAAATGGTGAGATATTGCTAACTTGGGACTTACGTACAGTTCACATCCTCTACACTACGTTGGGATCATCCAAACGCAAACACAGTATTCAGGGATCTTTTTAGCAAAAGCCCAAAAAGGCAGCTAAGTCATGCGTTGATGTTTGGCCTCAGGGCTCCATTACTGTACACTTATAATTCTGCTGATATACAGCACACATTTGTTTGAACCAAATTGGGCCTTTATTGGCAAAAATATACAAACTCAATGAGATCGAATATAATACTTCAATACTTGTATAAAAGAAAACCAGTTTGAAATAAGTGAGTCCACTTGATCAGTTGCTTTTATATGAAAAAGAAATAACTAGAATAAGTTTTTCCTGTTATTTGTACACGTTTGACTAAATGTAATAACCTTACATATTATTTGTGGGGCACACCTAGTGTTGGCCATTTAATAATAAATATGGCCATCGGATTATTTCAACCTCTTAATACATAAATTTTGATTAGATTTTCCAGAATCATGTTCACAATTTTTTGTGAAAATGCGGCTTTATTACTCGCCCTATTTTATATACGCGTCACGAACTGTAGTAAAAAAACAAAAACAAAAAAAAAAGTCATTTACTTGATTTGACATATTAGCAAATTTTCAAATTTTGGATTAAAAAATATATAAAGGTTTCTACGGGTTGAAATGAAACTTGAATTTATTTGTCGGCAAAAAACATTCAAAATGTGACAATTCAGATTGATATTTTCTGTTTTTATTAAATCTGTTTATATGAAAGTAATTTTGAACTGTATTGTATTTGTCCTGTAGATTTCAGAAATTGTCTTATGAGAAAAAAAGAAAACCTAAAAAAACAATTAGTTAACGAAGTTAAAATTCTGGAAATTGTTAACGGATCTCTATGAGATAAAACAACGTCTACTTTAGATAGTTAGTCGTCAGCTGAATTTCGTTTTATGGAAATCGTCAAAGATAGGAGATTTAATGTATACTTCATTGCTTTAGCTAAACATCTACTTATTCTTAACTCTTTCTAATGAAATGATGTAATAAACGAATAGCGAAAAGATTTGTATTCAGAACCAGACACGGACGAGAATATAAATTGTTCTTGAGTGGGCTATGTAGGCGTATTTATAAACGTACGTGTGTGTCTGAATAAGTTTCTCAACGCAATCATTGGGAAGACGCCTACCAAACGATTCAACAACAAACTTAGGTTAGTGATTTCGTTAACTAGATTAAACTGATTTGATAATTAAATGTCCCTACACACAAATTCAAGTATTTGGCTGTGATTCAAAGATCAGAATAATTGGGCCGACTTCAAATTTTATTTCTAGATTATGTACTCGGATAGATGTGCGCCAGTTTCATTTGTATTAAAAGTATATATGAATAGAAAAATACACCTTCTTAACATATTGAATCATGCCGATTATAAACACAAAGTCTTAAATTAAATGGTTATTATTAAATATTACGCAGATATCGTTTTTAGCAGAAACGTTAGAGAGTTGGACAAAAGGATTCGCAAAACTTAAGTATTCGTTCGGATTTCAAATTTCGTTAAATTCAAATTAAATTTTCGCCCAATCAAGGCCGATACAAGAAAGCACCAGTCATTTACTGTGGTAAATTCTATCAATTATATCCGCCCCAAAATATTTGTGTTAGAGAGGATTATCAAATATAGGCGTGGGCTTAGTTCTGTGTAAGATGCTTGCTTGCTAACCACATGGCACCTTAGGCAAGTGTCTACTTCTATAGCCTCGGGCGACCAAAGCCTTGTGAGTGGATTTGGGAGACAGAAACTGAAAGAAGCGCCCCCCCGTCGCATATATATATATATA
>NC_068985.1:100096725-100102428 GCF_001194135.2 Octopus bimaculoides | reverse complement strand
TATAATCCCAAAAAGCAACACGGATTTTAAGAGAAGCAAGCTTCTTGCCAAACAGCCACAACAATTGTTAAGAATATTCTCTTAATTGTTCAAATTTTCATAGGCTTGGCATGTTTCCTAAAAATGGTGAGCATATAAATTATCTATTAAGAGAAGGTATGCATAATTAAATGCAATATACATACCACGACATGTATAGAAATTCAGATTTTTCTTCCGCCTACATAAATCTATCTACGTTTATGAATATATCTGCAGGGTGGAGGCCTGTTTAAGGAGCGATTAGTAATGGATTCTGTACGATATTTATCATAGTCAATTGTTCAGCTGAAATTATTTAAGTGTAGTAGCCTTGAATAAATTCTCTATTTGAAGAGATGATATTGAACTGCTTGAATTACATGTCTTTCGACACATGTTCTCATCTTTCGAGCCATCCTCTCAAAATCGTTTGACTTTGAGTTCATAATTATGTTAGAAAATCCAAGATTTTAAATACATATTAACGAGATGAAAATAACCCTACAGAAACGAAACACTTAGAAAGATTAAATTTTACAAAATCTAAACTATAAGAACACTCGCACGAAAGAATGAAATTATTGAGTGTTGGAAGTCGATATGTCTACACGCACTGTTTAAGTAACTAAACTTCAATCCGATAATACGCTACCGTCTTGAAAATATATGCATCCTATTTAGGCTAATGTTGCGTTGGCTGTAAGAACTTACAGGGTGATCATGGATGGGTTGTCAGCCGTTAACCATTATCCTACTCGAGCAGGAAGAGATTGACAATAATAATACCAATATTGTAGATAACGTTATTAAAATAGGTGATTAGTTTCTTTAACATTAAAAACGTGCTTGTGTGATATACTTTTACTTCCAAACACATTTTCAGAACTGGAAAACAAAGGATTCAACAAGCTATTCTGAGAAGAATAAGATATAAAATACGATAGCATAGAATAACAACAATGTCATGATGTATTTATTAATACAAACAAAAAAGGATTTTATAAGATGTTAAAGGAAAAATTAGGAACAGTATTTGAACATCTCACAAACCACATTCTACCATTTTAAGAAACAAAAAACAAATTGATATAGTCTTCCATACAGGAAACACAATCAGTACTGTCAGGAAACATCTACTGTCATTTGGCTGGCAAGACGTGGTGCTCTAAAATGCTTTCCATTTCACATCTTAGTCTCCTTTCAATTATGCATTGATTAATTAATGTCTTAGACGGGAGCCGTTTGTATATTCCATTTACTGGCACAAATTATTTTCTACTCAAGGCACAAGGCCCGACATTTTGAGGGAGGGGGCCAGTCGATTAGATCGACCCCAGTACGCAACTGGTAATTAATTTATGGATCCCGAAAGCATAAAGGGCAAAGTCGATCTCGGCGGAATTTGAACTCAGAACGTAAAGAGAGACGAAATACCGCTAAGTATTCCGCCCGGCATGCCAACGTTTCTTATTTCCTTATAGGCCATAAGGGGTTAAACATAGAGGGGACAAACAACGACAGACAAAGGGATTAAGTCGATTATATCGACCCCAGTGCGTAACTGGTACTTAATTTATCGACGTCGAAAGGATGAAAGGCAAAATCGACCTCGGCGAAATTTGAACATAAAGGCAGACGATATACCGCTAAACATTTCGCCCGGCGTGCTAATGTTTCTACCATCTCACCGCCTTGACAATAGTAAGAATATTGAATATTTTGTTCGCTATGAATATCGACTTCAAACTTGAATGTTGCTAATAATGAATATTATTAATAATACTGAATATTTATGCATAGTTTCCACTGGGTATTGTTTCCTTAATTAAAACACTTTTCCTGCATATTTACAAAATCTTTCTGAACTATGAACATCCTTGTTAATCTTGAACAATTTACTCTTTGCTCTCTAATTGTTTCTAATTATAAAGCTCAGGCAATGAGCAGTAATAGCAACAACAACAATAATGAAGATGATGGGATGAATTAGTATTACAAATGCATATATTAATACTTAAAACAAAGATACATGCAGAAAAATGAGATAATAGGAATCAATTATTTAGAAGTACAAGTAACAAGTTATTATATTCGTAATTGGGTGGGGGAACAGATTGGCGAAACTAAACAGAAATGAAACCAAGGAAGATGATATTGCATTTAGATTACATTATGCAGTATCTTACATAAATTACATTTACAACGCAAAAGAAGATGAAGGATAATTATTTTAACCACAAATCCACCACAAAGTAGATATCGATGGACTACGATATACTTTTTCTGCTATATGCACAAGGTCTGAAATTTGTTGAGAAGAGATTACTCGATTACACTGACTTTGGCAGTTATTTTAAAATTCCTCCAAAAGAATGACAATTCAAGTCAGACTTGGTTGAATGTGAACTCAGAAGTTAACACTAGAAAACCTGTTGCTAAATACTATGTCCGACATCCTAACGATTCTCCCAGCTCGCTGCATATATTTTTGGTCTCCAGTGACAGATACTGAAACTAGGTGGCAATTTTCATTCATTCTTTCAGGACGGTAGAGGATAGTATATCCTCATTGTACGCTTCTTTCTCAGGAAGACCACTACCCATACCTCATGTGTGTGTGTAATTATTCAGTGTAATCTGTTAGTACCAAAGCGAGATGCGTGTATCCATAACAATCAAGAGATATTACATGCAACCTTGAAAAAGACAGAGATAAAACAACTGCTATGCTGATCGGTAGAAGCCGACCAAAAGGGGATAAAAAGACGATGCTCTCAGAAAGCAACCCGACCGACAATATGACGGAAGTGTCTTGTTTAGCAAGAGACATTGTTACCGATTCAAGTAGTAATGATGATATTTAGCATGTGTGTGTACTGCTGTTGCAGTAGGTATGTTATGAGTTCTTTGGCTCCAAATACAGAAAAGCATCAACTGCTTCGTTCTTCTAGCTTGTAGCATTTGTGTCCTTTCTACCTGTTCATTTCTGATTCAAGAATGGCCAGGAGATCTTACCAAGATGTTCAAATACTAGTGAGTTAAACTTGATCGCATCACCTTCAACTTATGCCATTTATTGACCATTCCATTATATTGTTTGTCACCAACATTATCATCTCCTGTGGCACATCCAGCACTATGACCCACGATTTTTAATACTCGATATTTCTTAAAAACTAAACGGAACTTAAATCGACCTACAGAAAACATTGTAAATGCAACTGTGGAGATATTGCTCATCGCCTTTTCTCGACTATGATGTAGGCGCTCCAGTGCACTGTAGATTCTCTATGTTTAATTGGGGATGACACAATATAACTTTTACTCATTAAGTGTCTTTACTTGCCTGCGCCGATTTAGGAACTGGGACTTGCATTTGCAATTGTACGTGGCTCATCTTCACCTGTAGTTCAATAGATCGTCTTTTAGAAGGTGTTTTGCACAAGGCAATACAGGTTTTCATCTGTTGCAAATGGTGTCAGATTACTGAATACTAACGAGGAAATTTCAGGACTCTGTACTGATCACTTTTAAATGAGGATTTCACATTTATAATGTTGTTAGTATCGTTATTTGCAGTGTTTCTGAGTGCAGTAACTGGGGCAGTGTTGTTTTTGTTGCTAAATTTTCTTGATGTTTTTATTGCTATTACTCTTATTTCTAGCATGCCACTGGGTACAGGAATTTACAATAGTCGGTTCAATGCAAAGGAAGTGTTAGTATTGACATTCGCTGCACATACTGACTTTCTCTTATTATTGTCGATGACGTTTCCTTCAAAATCTATGTGTTTGTTTCTGCTACTGAGGTTGCTGATTTCATTGAAAATACTACTGGTAATCATAATATCATCAGTGCTGCCACGATCTGCTTTCAGAAGTGCGGTAAAATTGCAAGCCTTCCGAAACACAATTGCTTTGTTGCAGAAAATTATTTGTTATGGAAGAAAATTGTTTCAGATATTTCGATGTTTTCTCTCTTTATCATTCGTTCTCTTAGTATATCAAGAGGCGCCATGTAAAATCAAATAATATTTAAATAAGAATTTCTGAATGAAAAAAGTAAACATGGAAGCAACAATTTCAGTTGCGCAAGAGAACAGAAAGGAAAAAAAAATATGTCGTCTATGAATAAACTACAGGATGATTAAAATCATAGCCGATCATGTTACTGCCATTATTATTTTTATCTATACCCCTGTGGCCAATGAAAGATATCATTTTTCTGGTTATGTCATCCGCATATTTTAAGTTCCGTGATATATATTGTCATCTGCAATTTATGCACCAAATTTGTGTAGCATAATAAATACATAACATTATACATATAAAACACAGAATTATTTTATGACGGGCGTAAAGGAATATTGGCAAGTATGATGAACAGGTATATATCGTATCTCTTCTATTTATTTTTTCTTAGTTTGCAGCACACCTATTGGCATTTATATTGTATTTTATTTTGTGGAGAGATTTTTTTGTTTGTGTTGTGTACTCCGGACGTCAAGAGATCTCTTGCAAGCGAAAATTATAATTTTAGAATTACTCTGAATTTAATGGTTCCGCTACTCTTGAAAATCTAATGAATCGAGATAACTTCGTTGATGGCAACTTGAATTTACATGAAATTCTCATATCTGGTCTTTACTGATATATAAATACTAATGGAAATGCAATGTTCTTTATTGACTTGGCAAATTGATCCAAATTAAAGAAGCTAGACGCTGGTTATATTTAATCATGTTTTTCTATTTTTTTTCACTGAAAATGAACTATAACGAAGTTATAGAAAGGTTTTGTAAATAGAGAATTTTCAAATCAGAAATGTCACATTCATTTACGGACTGAACCAATTTAAATGCGGGGACATTAAATAAATGTCTAATGAACGAATATATTACAAGATTTTAAATATACATTCTAACAATAAATGAACATATACAGAAACATACACACTCAACCGTGTACAAATCACAAATATATTCAGATACGTATATGTAGAAATATATATATATATGCTTACACATGCTCACATATTCGTGCGTGTGTCTATGTTACGTATAGGCCGACATAACAGTTAAAGATTAAATGAATATTCCTCTAAATATAGACAACGTATCAATCATATTTTTACGAAGGACTCGTTGACAGTAAAGTCGAAGTTTGTTGAGTTTATCTTATGAATGATATAATTTATTCAGTTTCACAAATGAGGAAAGATCGCGAAATGTAAATGTCTCAATCCACGATGTGTATGTATGTGTTTGTGTGTGTGTGCTTGCGTGCGTCTGTGGCGTCTGTGTGTGTGTGTGTGTGTGTGTACGTATGTGTGCATAGGTGTGTGCATGTATGTGTGTGTAGCTGTATGTGAATATGACGGTTTCAATAAATTTTTGACTAACACATTTCATTTAGATGGTATCAGAGAACCAGAAGCCATTGTCGAAGACACGATTTAGCAATGTTGTAGCATCAAATATCGTCGGGAACATTGTAATGTTGAACTGAATTTTCAATCAAAGAATAGTCTCTGAAAAAGATTCATATATGTATATATCCGTGTGTATGTGTGTGTGTGTGTGTGTGTGTGTGTGTGTATGTGTGTGTGTGTGTGTGTCTGTATACTTATGTATGTATGTGAGTATGTATGAATGTATTTATGTTTCTATGGATGTATATATAT
>NC_068985.1:100092345-100096128 GCF_001194135.2 Octopus bimaculoides | reverse complement strand
TTCATCCTTTAAACACAGACTTGTCTCGCCTTTTTGGAATATAAATGAACATAACGTTTATGAGTTTGTGCGGCAAGATTCCTGATGGGAAACCGTGTTTTGAAACAGATATAGTTGTATTTCGGGACGATTGTTTTTTCTTTTTTTTTCTTTGCCTAATAAACACACGCATTATATATTGGTTCTTCATTCGTTTATTATTGTTCTTATTTTTTTAACTCATTCCACTTTTCTCCTCCTTTGTACGGCCACACGTCGAATACTGCTGGCCCTTGAGTTCTCCCCATACAAAACAAAGCATCTCGAGGATTGAATCACCCCAGAGGGCACTTACTAAACGAATTGAAGGCATGACTGATCTTGATTACTGGGACCGCCTTAAAGCCTTGAATGTCTACTCTCTCCAGCGCCGCCGCGCGCAGTACATAATTTGTACGATGTGGAAAATAAACCGCCAGCATTGCCCAAACGACCTGAACATTAGTTTCAAGGTTCATCCAAGGCTGGGACCACGAAACATACGTCCTCTGCCCAATTCAGGATCACAACATACAGGTACATTGCGGCATAATTTCTTTTCCTCAACAGGCCCTGCCCTGTTTAACATTGTCCCGAAACGGAGTCTAGACAGTTTTCTTCAAAAATACCAGACAAGCCACCCATACCTGGGTACAACTCACTCAATAAGAACTCACTACTTGAATGGACCATAGACAAAACTTGGCTGTAAAAAGGATTTAGATAATCCTATCAAGTGGTGCTATTAAGTTAGACATGGCCTAGACCAATCTTTGGTCGAAGCATATCTAAGTTTTTGTTTTTTTTACCTTATTTTAACTCGTTTATTACTGTTCTTATTTTAACAACACCATTGTCCGGAAATCATATATCTGAGACCTCTTCAGTGATATCTCCTACTTGGTGTGTGTTCTTTCTCCGCTTAGTCTATTCAAATAAATAATGTCATAAAATGATAAACTTTAGTAATGTCATGTCCCTTGTGACTGCTAACGTTCCACTTCAAATGAAATCCGTGCCACATGCTGACTACCATAACATAGCAAAAGACCAAATCGTGTCAGCTTGCTGGCTTAATTTTACTATCGGAGCATTTATCCCAGCTGCTAAATAAATCATGACGAGAGGCTATCGAACTATCAAAATTTATTTGCACGAACACTTATACAAACAAACAAACAAACACACGCTCACACACACACGCACTCACACACACACACGCACTCACACACACAAAAACACGCACCAACACATTCATTTACGTATACAAACGTATATCTAAACACAGACTCACACATATCAGTCTAATGTTTTTGTGTATCTTTCAATGATAATAAACGCTTTCTTCCTTAGTTGTATCTATTCATATACAATTGTGAGTTAATAATCAAACAATAAATATAATGCTATGAGGTAACCTTATTATGTTCCTTCGTTCTGTCTTACTAATTGTTATATATCATGATATGTCCTTTCACGTATAATAATGCTACTATAGAAATTACACGCAATATTCATTCCATAACTGGATCTTGTAACTAGATTTATATGAGAATGCCATGGTGAATGTATTCATCTTATAGTTGTCGCACTGTTAATGAATTAAATTCATGAAATTACATAATTAACGAAATAACTTTATGAAATTACTTCATTTTACAGACAACAATCTAATCATAGTAATGTGACACTCCGCCGGCTAGGACGACGAGAGTTCCAGTTGACTCGATCAACGGAATAGCTTGCTTCTGAACTTAGCGTGCAAGTGGCTGAACGCTCCACAGACACATATAACCTTAATGCAGTTCTTGGGGAGATTCAGCGTGACACATAAGGTGACAAGGCTGGCACTTTGAAATACAATTACAACTTAATTTTGCCAGGTGAGTAAACTAGAACAATGTGAAATAAAATGAATCACTCATAGTCATAGCGTCCCGCCAGGAATCGAAATAATGTGCTTATGATCGTACGCCGAATAACCGAACCACTAGACCACGCGTCTCCACATAATCATACTAATAATAATTTTTAATATAGGCACGAGTGCCTACATTTTGGGGAAAGGGTCTAGTCGATTAGGTCGCCCCCAGGGCTCAACTGGTATTTATTTCAACCTGGAAAGGATGAAAATCATTCAACCTCGACGGCATTTGAACTCAGAACGCAAATGCGGATGAAATGCCGCTAAGTATTTTGTCCGGTGTGCTGGCGGTTCTACAAGCTCGCCGCCTTCATAATTATACGAATAGTGAAAATTAAAAAAACATCCCTCAATAAATACATGTATAAGTAAATAAATGATTGTTATCATGTTATGCTTCATGCTATGCTTCATGCGTTTCTCCCAAATTCCAAAAACCAGCCAGTCAGACTGCTTGTTAATGATGTTAGTATTGCATAATATTATTTCTGTGTTTTATTCCCATCAAGCGTTATACGGTTTTAAGTATGCATTGTATGGTTATGTAAACTCAAAGTTCAATAATGTGTATAATATATGCAATATTCAGCAATTCCCAGCTGATAATGGTGAACTAAAACAATTGTAGTGATTTGGAATAAAGCCTGTTCAATCCAACTTGTGTTGGAATTCTTTTGTATATACTTTACGGCTACTTAAAAATTTCCATATATATTTCCAGCAAAATGAGAAAGCTTCAGTATAGTAGCATCTGGTATCCGATACACGAAATGAAGCTTTGGAAAAAGACACTATGAAGTTATGACCCAAATAATATCAAATATATAATATATGAACATATATACTAAGAAATGACGTTTGTTATCCATCTTATTGTCTAATGTTTCAGTAAAGAAGCGGTTTTTCTGTTGTTATCACCATTTTTGTTATCATAACATTCATTATCTCTCAAGCATAATTATGTTCAGACGTGTCCGAGTAGTAAGAGTCCTATCGTTTTGAATAGTCGTGTTGCTACTGAATAATATATAATCCATATGATTTATTAGTACATCTCTCTACCAGAATTTTAAACCTTTCTCGGTTATACACTATGAGTTTAATTTTGAATATATGCTTACAGAAATTATTATTCAGTAAACTTCTTTATTACTTCATGACGTTCTAGATATTAGTTTATGCAGCTCTCTTCTAGAATCTGCATTAAAATATATTCATAATTTATTTAGTGAAAATATTTATAACTGTTGCTCCAAGTATAATTTAGATTTATACCTGGTGAAGCGCTTTAGTTTAGATGATATTCTACGCCATAGGGGGAAAGATTTGAATTCTGAGACATTTCAAATTAATATTTACAATTCGTGGTTTATATATCCTGTAATACGGCTACATATAATATAGTTAACTTTGAAAATATTTGATATAACTTGCGGCTGAAGATTTTCTTTGCGTAGTACATGCACCTTCAAGAAACACGTATGTGTCGGGGAAATACACGATATATATTGTATTGTGCATGCCTTGACATTCTACTTAATTAAATTATTCTGAATAACATTGTATTAATATGGCACTAAGGTTATGCATCAAATTTAGTGTTGTATTCTAACGTATTTTGCAACACCCACACGCTGACTGAATTGTAAATTATATATGTGTATGTGTATGTATGTACATATGAGTGTGTCAGAGAGACAATATGCATAAATATATGTATATATATATACATACATACATACATACGTGTATATATATATATATATATTTATATGTACATAAGCGCGTGTCAGAGAGACAATATGTATCAATATAGGTATACACACACACACACACACACA
>NC_068985.1:100090489-100092335 GCF_001194135.2 Octopus bimaculoides | reverse complement strand
ATATATATATATATATATATATATATATATATATATATATATAGAGAGAGAGAGAGAGAGAGAGAGAGAGAGACTTATATTTTAACGTATCCTTCATCTAAGGTAGTGAGCTGGCAAAATCGTTTGCTTGCCGGGTAAAATTTCTAGCAACATTTCGTCCGTGTTTAGGTTCTGAGTTCAAATTTCACCGAGACCGATTTCGCGTTTTATTCTTTCGAGGTTGATAAATTACGTACGAGTTGAGCGCTAAGTTCGATGTAATTGATTCGCCATCAACTCCGAAATTTCCAGCATTGTGTTAAGCCTATGAAATGCATAATTCACTAAATCGTCACTGTTTCGTTGCAATTTCGGCCAGCGTATGACTCATAGCTTCTACATATATATTTTACTAATGATATACCTCGCTTAGTTAGTCTCTCCAAACTGCTGATATTAATTTTACAATATTGCACATTAATTTCAATTTTCCATTCTTCATATTTCTATCAGTAGATATTTCTTATATATAATTTAGTCATCCTGAGATAGTTATACTTAAATAATTATAACAAAAATACACATATATTTATGTTTTGTTTTACTTTAAACATTAACTTAACCGACTTAACATTTACTTAAATTTCATATAATTTCTCCGCTCTGATTAAACGTTAGCGTTCGAAACAATTGAAAGTTAATTTGATGCATTATTTTATAATTTTCTGTATATTTACGCAAATGCAAATATAGATGTATATCTTTATATTCTTATATTCTTTTGTTAGTTTCAGTCATGCAGTCGTGATGTGACACCACCGTAATTTTTCACTTTTATGTATAATTCTTCTGTGGCTGCTTTCTCAAGGAGGGTGAGGTGTCTTATCACCACTCGTGTATGTGTTTGTGCCCTGGTTGTTAACCCATTTGGTGTATGAGGGAATTTGACATTGTTACCGTCATCTGCACCACTGCCGGACCGTTGGTTTATCTGTTCCTGTAGCGAGAGGAATGTCTACTTCCTTTTTGAAGTCATCCAAGTTTACATTGTGTAGTTTGCATAATTTTTAAGAGCAGGGTATTGATAAACTGTGACCCTTTGAAATCTATGCTATAGCAGTACTTGAACTGAATTTAGATGGAATGGACAGTCCCTATGTTACAATACAACGACGTCCAGTTCGGGTATTTGTATTACGCTCTATGCCTAAATTAGGTGCTAGTACTTCCGAAGTTTTCCATATGTAGATTATTACAAACCTGTCATGTCTTCGCAAAAGGGAGTAAAATCGTAATTTTTTCAGCCTCTCCCAGTAGCTTATCTGCTGCACTGTACAATCTTCTGATGCACTGTACAATCTTCTGCTGCACTGTACAATCTTTTTAGTACTATGCTGTTGAACCGCTTGAAGCCCTGCTGTTAGTTTAGCACTATGCGGTGACCATACCTGAGAGCAGTAGACCAGCCGCAAAGACCAAAGGTTCAACATAACTTCTTGGTCTCTTGTCTTGAAGGGCCTTATTATCCATCCTGCCAGTTGTCTGCAGTTAGTTGCTATCATAGTATTGAAAATTTAAAATGATACATCATTACACATATCAATCTTCAAGTCTCTCATTGCTGTGACTCTGGGACTGCAGAGCCTTCATGTCTTCTATAAGCAAGTAACAGTGCATTTCTGAGATGATAGTTAGAGGGGACAAGAAGCTATCTAGTAATAAATAGATACGCATATAAATATATGTATATATGTATGTATATATATGTATATATACACACACACATATACATAAATATATATATATGTATATATAAACATATATATATATATATGTATATATATACATATAAACACACACACACACA
>NC_068985.1:100083238-100090479 GCF_001194135.2 Octopus bimaculoides | reverse complement strand
ATACATACATATATACATGTATATATAAACATATATATATATATATGTATATATATACATATAAACACACACACACACACACATATATATATATATATATATATATACACATATACATACATACATACATACATATATACATATGTGTGCGTGTCTATGCATGAACAGGTCACATAGGCATAAATGATATCTATAACTATGACTATTGTATTGCTAGGTATATCTGTTTATCTGTATTGATTGATCTACATTCCCTAAAGTATTAACCACAATTCAGCTATATAATCAGATTAATATATTTACAGGCACAATATTTTGTATTATTTTAAAATAATGAAAAGTAAGATGAAAAGAGTCATTATAATTACATAGTAATTCTTTTCAAATCATTATATAAAGTAATTATATTTTCATCATCGTTATTAATCCCTGAATTAAATAGTCCCTTGTTTACTTGTTACAGAATTTGTTTTGCCCAAAGGAACTATATTATTTTTTTAATTTCATTTCTTTTACTTTATACAAAGCATCAACAATATAATTAATTATCTCGTACCTCCACTTTATAGAAATGGAAATATTTTTACAGTAATTTATTTGTGCTTTAATGTGAAAATGCTATTTTGTATTGGTTACGTTGGTGACAATTTCATAAAGAAAAAAAGAACAAAACAATTCTCGCAAGAGTGGAATCCAACATCTTTCTTCGGAGTATTGTAAAGGAAATAGAAAACCTCTTATATTTTAGGAACACTTATGAACACCTATATGTTCAGTAATAACAATTTTTACAAGGATTAGATGTAAATGGTAATGTAGACACCGGTGGCAATACTGACGCAAAAAAAGGTGTCACAGAGGATTAGTTATCAAGGTCAGGAAAGTATAAGAAACATAAATGAAACTGATTTTGAAAAACGAAAAATAACGTTGCCAGGAGTCGTTTGTGAACGCATGCATTTAAATCACAATAGGATATTATGACCTCTCTAGTTCGAATCACATGCGGACGAGGAAACAGGGAAAAGCTATAATATTTTCAAATCTCACAAGACAAGGTAATTTCGAGTAGACCTTTTTAAGTGTACGTGTTACACGTCTCTAGGCTTCTATAAGAAGAAACCTGCTGCAACAATATTATCCGAAATAATTTGCACAAGGTTTAATATATGAAAGCTGCGTTTAGCATTTTATTGTACTTTCACAATATTCATCCTTTTCTACATAATTTCCCCACCAAGTAAAAGAACTTTAAGTGTGAACGTCTAGTTTAACAGTGAACAATCTAGTTTTACAGCTGTTATCTTATTTCTTTACTGCCCACAAGGGGCTACACAGGGGTGACAAAGAAGGACAGACAAAGGGATTAAGTCGATTATATCGACCTCAGTGCGTAATTGGTACTTATTTAATCGACCCAGAAAGGTTGAAAGGCAAAGTCGACCTCGGTGGAACTTGAACTCATAATGTAGCGGCAGACGAAATGCCGCTAAGTATTTCGCCCGGCAAGCTAACGTTTCTGCGAGCTCGCCGCCTTTCATTAGATTACAGCTGTTATCTATCTATCTCTTCATCGTGGCAGCTGCAAAAGCCACGTGAGAACTTAAATGAAAATAAATGAAAATAAATAAAAGTAAAAAAAATTAAAAAAAGGAATGAATACCTACATATATCCGCCAGAACAAGTTACTCAGGCATCCGTCCAAATAACGAAAGAGGTAATTCGCTAGCAAATTGAATGCGCTCAAACACAGATTCAAATCTGAAGACCGAAGGTACGCACTAGAAATTTTTTCAACACTTTACTTCAAAGAAAAACCATTCCTATTAAATAAACACTAAAACATTTTTTCTAACTCTTTCCCCTTCAAGTGTGTTTATCTTTTTTCTTTATCTGATTAACCTAGTTACTTCGAACTGTCCACCGCTTGCTTTACCATTGCTTGCTTCATAACTATTATTTCCATCACATTCAAATGCAGGATGTCTGACCATTGTAGCACGATTGATTATATCTGTTTAACTGAAGCAAAGATAAATTTACATACGTCTATCATATTTCACAGTATAACAAATATAAGAAAACATGATGCTCTTTCTATAGATGCAGTAGTTTTAATTGTGTTTAGTAACTAATGAATTTAACCAAATTAAACAGCATAACTTTTTTGGTTGTTGCTGTTGGAAATATGAACACAATAACTAGTAAAAATGTGATACTAGTAAAAATGAACGTAAGAAGCAAGTTGGAGACCAGTGACTGAGCAACTGGAATGTGAAAGTAATGCAAGGGCAGTAACTCAGAGAAATAGAGAAGAGAAAGACAAGTCCAACACGAGGATGTTGCTAAGGAATTCTTATACGAAAGGATATACTGATGCATTTGATTTGTATCGCCCAAGAAAAAGCTTTGACAATTGACTACACCGGAGTATTGAATCGCCGCCTTTTTGTAAGGTGTGTGGCATCAAACAAAAAAATATTGTGAGTGAGTGTAGCAAATTGACAGAAAAGGAATATAAAAATAGACATGATAACGAGCAAGCTATGTTTATTGGAGATTGGGTGAGAAGAACAGACTTGAAGGGACATTGAAACGGTACGAACATAAGAAAAAAAGGTGTCAACGAAGATAATGTGTGTAAAATCTTGTGAGATTTTGCGGTTCAGTGTGACTGAGTGAATGAAGCTCTGAGACTAGACGGTGTTGTAGTTGCTCAAATGATGAATGAAACCAAAATCATAGATATTGCAATGCCTCAGATGTACGAGTGAATGATAAAGAACTAGAAAATATTGAGGGGTAAAAAACTACTAAAATATGTTGCGAAATGTTTGGTTCCTTGGTATAGTCAGAATCATCAAGAATGTATTACATAGTTGAAGAGAACAAACAACACGGTACCGTTGACTGGAGGTAGCAAGCAGACAACTCATGCAAGACTCCAGGAGTTCATACAAGTTAAAGGAATGATACGAATCCTTTCTATAATAGGCACACGACTGCTGCTGCTGCTGCTACTATTACTACTACTACTACTACTACTACTACTACTACTACCACCACCACCACCACCACCACTACTACTACTACTACTACTACTACTACCACCACCACCACCACCACCACTACTACTACTACTACTACTACTACCACTGCTGTTGCTGCTGCTGCTATTACTACTACTATTGTTGTGAAACACCAAAACAATAAAGCCTATTTAATAATTGACATGAGCATATACAAACACATATATATATATATATATATATACCCATATATATTCATATGTGCGCGCGCGCGCGTGTAACCATAAAGAATTTGATAAGCTCGGAAAATATAAAGTCTGTTAATCGAAATCGAAAAGATGTGGCATCTCAAGACGGTTACGATTCCAATGATTTTAGGAGCACTTGGAATGAACAAAAAAAGAACTGAAAATTATTTAAGAATAATCCCTGGCTTACTCGCCATGCAGGAATTGCAAAAGATTGACTTAATTAGTACGTCACACTTATTCAGAAGACCGTCGTCTCTGTAAATTTTCTTTCCTTTTCCCCTTTTATTTCAATTTTAGCAATTTTTTTCCTTTTACTCTCTGTTTTCCCCCCTTTTGCTCTGTCAAAGGACTCTGTAAATGAACAATCTGGTGTGCTTATTTTGATGGCCTACCAATGTGTACAGTGTCTCTGTCCTAGGTGTCACGAAGACTCTCCTCAAGGAATGGGAACGGAATTGAAAGAAGATGCTAATGAAAATAGTAGTAGTAGTAGTAGTAGTAGTAGTAGTAGTAGTAGTAGTAGTAGTAGCAGCAGCAGCAGCAGCAGCAGCAGCAGTAGTAGTAGTAGTAGTAGTAGTAGTAGTAGTAGTAGTAGTAGTAGTGGTAGTAGTAGTAGTAGTAATGATGATGATGGTGATGACGATTATGATGATGGTGATGACGATTATGATGATGACGATGATAATAATAATAATAATAATAATAATAATAATAATAATAAGAAGAAGAAGAAGAAG
Source organism: Octopus bimaculoides (assembly GCF_001194135.2). Lineage (NCBI taxonomy): Eukaryota > Metazoa > Mollusca > Cephalopoda > Octopoda > Octopodidae > Octopus > Octopus bimaculoides. The sequence continues at coordinate 100,086,461 of NC_068985.1, read as the reverse complement.
AAGAAGAAGAAGAAGAAGAAGAAGAAGAAATGACATTTAACAAAATTTGGGAGCACATAAGAACAAACAACGTAACGAAAACCGATAGGCTTTACAAATCAGCTCGTAGAAGAGTTGAAGAAAACATGGGACATATTGTCACTGAAAGAAGAAACGCTGTGAGAAATATGCAAAACAAAGACGCATGTTGACAAAGCAGATTATTAAAAGATATTGGTAAGTTTGTTGGTGATTTATCGATATCGAACAGAAGGAGTAGATATGCGTTTAGGAATCGTTATAAATGACAAGCTAAAGAAAAAAATTTGTTACAGATACAAAAGTGCTGAATACTGTAATTGAAAAACCAAAAAAGGGCATTTGGGGAGAAAGGAGAAAACAACAAGATTTGTTCAAGGAACGGAGTTGTTCAGTTAAAATAGATCATTCCAAATTATTCAGAAGCCATTTTATCAAGAAGCGGGAAAAAAACTCACACCAAACTTTTATAACAGAATCATAAAGTCGAGTATATTTTACATAAACTATTTACGGGGAGCAACATAATACTAAGGATAAGTGACCACAAAATTTGAAGAAGTCTGTTTGTTGTCTCATTTACTCTTTTACGTCTTTCAGTTATTTGACTGCGGCCATGCTGGGGCACCGCCCTTTTTAGTCGAGCAAATCGACCCCAGGACTGATTCTTTGTAAGCCTAGTACTTATTCTATCAGTCACTTTTTGCCGAACCGCTAAGTTACGGGGACGTAAACACACTAGCCTCGGTTGTCAAACGAAGTTGGGGGGGGGGACACACAGACACACAAACATACACACATACATATATATATGTATACATATATACGACGGGCTTCTTTCAGTTTCCGTCTACGAAATCCACTCACGAGTCTTTGGTCGGCTGAAGGCTATAGTAGAAGACACTTGCGCAAGGTGCCACGCAGTGGGACTGAACCCAGAACCATGTGGTTGGTAAGCAAGCTACTTACCACACAGCCACTCCTGCGTCTGGATAAGAAATAAATAAAATTGAAGAAGGAAATGAACGACAAGTAGGAGGATGAGTAATTGGAAAACATCCAGACAAGATGGTTCAGGATCAAGAAGCTGACACGGTGCAATGAAAGAATAGCAAAACTACAATGCACCGATGAGCGCAAATGAAGAGATTTCTGATTGGATAACTGTCGAACAAACAGTACTGTGCTTAACGGATGCTTCAAAAAGGAATGATTTGAATAATTACAGACCCACGTTATGTCAGTTACTTAAAGCTGGATGAGAGTGGCAACGGTAGTGCGATTGAATAGGCGTGCTCTGAGCATGCACCAGTATACTGAAGGAGAAGAAGAGAGAAAGGAGAGTGACCCTAGAGGTAACAGTTTGAGATGTTTGCTTCTATGTTTTTATTTCATTGTTTACACACATCCCTTACTGCATTGTTGGTTCTATTTCTAATTCGGCTACCATGTCAGTATTGCTGGTTCTTTTTGAGAGAAAGTCTGACAAATCATTCAATTTCATGATTAAATCTTGAGGGAAATTGCAGAACGAATGTGATATAAATTAAAACTTAAGAAAGCAAGACTAAAACGAACACACACACACACACACACACACACACACACCCCACACACACACATATAAGTATGTATGTGTGTGTGTATGTCTAAAGCGGCAATAGTGTTTAGCAAAAACCACAACGTTATTAACAGCAGCAACAGTTACGTTAACAATTGTATGACAATAATAATCATTTTTTTTTCATTTTGCTACATCAAGAACACATACAGAAATCTTTAAAGCACATGTTCGAGGAGAAATGATATTTTTGAATTTGCACTTATATAGACTGGTCAACATCCCAGTATGTGCGCAATCGTGACGTCCGCTTGATATTTCTAGGATAACTCTTTCCGCCGTATTGTTTATGTCTTCGCATTAAACAATCCAATTATAAGTATTCGTTTGAGCACATAACATTATTAACCCGTTAGCCGCACAGTTAGATGAATGTGTGCGTCGCCCGCTCCCGATGCACAAATTTTCTGCATAGCAACCACGAATTCAGAGGTATCCTTCACGATAATGAACACAGTTTATGTAGATATTGTTTAGCTCTGCCACAAGTTGAGCCATGATTATACGAAGCCAACTAATGTCCTGTAAATGAGTCAATAACAAAAACCTATAAATTAGAAATTGCAAATCTCATTTCAGAAATATGAGGGTTTCTTTCTATGTTGATTACTTGTCACTACAAGCATACGCATGCTTGCACGTTTTGAAGCCTGAAGCCACATAGTTTAATGTATTGAATGAAAATTCGTAGAATGCTCTTTTAAATGTATCATATATTGTGTTAAAGGTATCATAAACTCTTATTTGTAAATATAATTCTGCATGTCAGTTATTCATGGAAAAGAAGGCTGTGTTATTTTACGGTCAACGTTGAACCGTCTCATCGATTTTTAAGGTGTGCATCTGTCTTACCTTTATTGTGTTATTTGTTTCTGTTTGCAGAGTTTTAATAATTATCTAGTAGAACGTCATATGTACTGTAGTGTGTTTTCTTATGTCCGTGCTGGTGAAACCAGGCACATTTAATTCTGTGGTCTAATGAAACAGACACACATGTACATCATTTATTAAGTTAAGAGTCGGTTTTAGTTCTGTTCATTAGTGGGTGGGTGTGTTCGGATGGAGTAAGAATGTGGATTAGAAATAATATACTTGATACTTAGAAAAGAATATTTGTCGGACTAGGCACTCAAATATGTGTAACAGAATCAGAAAAGTATCGTGGACTCAATGACATTACGTATGGTGTTTAAGCTAGATGTAATGCATACTAGCAGTGTATTTAGCATATATGTATGTATACACACACACACACACACACACACACACACACACACACACACACATATATATATATATATATATATATGAAAGAAGGTTTGAAAATGCACTTATTTTTTTAAAATATTTATTTACTTAACCGGTTTCACTTTTTTAGAGAACGATTATCAAAACTCTTTGAGAATAATAAAAAATGTTAAAAAACAGTTTGAGTATTAAAATGCATATATACATTTTTTGATGATAAAATATATTTAAAGTATAAAGCTTTGTATGAACTTTGTAGTGTTACATACTGATTGTCACACATTCTCTGATATTAAGGTGAAATTGTTAAAAACAGTGTTAAAAACAGTGTATGAA
>NC_068985.1:100074502-100076152 GCF_001194135.2 Octopus bimaculoides | reverse complement strand
TATATATATATACATATATATATATACCGTTATTCTCTGTATTGCATATTTACAATAGCGTTTCGTGAACGTTGAATCTATTCTCATTATTTTCTGAAGCTATTGAAAATCGGATCAATGATATGGTCTTGGATAATACGTATATGTAATTATATGAATATGTTTTGTTTTGTTATTTGCATTGAATGCGTGCTTTTTGAAAAATCTTCGATATTTAAGTGGAATATAAAGAAATGGACCCACAACATAAAACCCCTGCCAATCTTCAAGCTTGTCAATCATATAACTCTATCTTTTCTCTTTCAATGTAACGTTATTTGCAATATTTCCCAAACAACCTGCGATAAAGTAATTCCATATCTATTTCTGAATATATTCTTTGTACTGTTCATAAATAAGATTCAAATTAATTTCCCTACAGAGTGAATATACCTTTATAAGTAATATTCTTTTATCAAATTAGCTTCTAATTCAGTGAAAAAACAAACAAAATGCAATTTACGTCCCAACAAAATGTGTTTAAAATTCAAAAAACATTCCTTCAGGTAACTAATTAGGTTTATAATCGATAACTGTACCAAAGGCAAAAAGGCACAGATATTGGTTAAGAGAACAACGAAATAATAATTAAGTGCTGTGTGTTAACGATCTCGGATTAATGAATGTCAGAGGTGAAATCGACTGAGTTTGATTATATGAATAGAAAAAAAACATTTCTAATCATTTTACATTTTATTTGAAACTCATCTGGGGCTAGCACCCACAATCAGGTCTGATAATATTGTGCAAATACACGGTTAGATGTAAACGACATTACCCGAGTACCCGTTTCACCGACACACTGTATCACAACAACGTACAATGAAAGAATCAAAATTTTGGAACCTAAATATTCAGTTCAGTCCATTATGACTAAAGATTTGGGTATGAGACGCGTGTCTACCAAGTTTGTGCTAAAACTGCTTTCAGCTGATCAAGAAGACTCTAGGGTTTCTGTTGTACAAAATCTCCTGGACTGTGCCGATAATGACGAAAACTTTTTGAAAATTTTGCATAGACATCTGAGCAAGTATCACCATGCTTTTGGCAAAATTTGATGCAGATTCTCTGCTCAACTTTATCAGTCATAGTCAATGCGATGATCACACGCTACACATGTTCCTTCCAAGCACTGCTGTGAACAGCTGAAGCAAGCTAGAATGTTAAAACTTAGAGTACAGGCACAGCAGTGGTTAAGGTCAATTTGCATCAAGCAGCGGCTTTAGATTGGTTACAATGACAATAGTCCGGATAATTATTGATCAGACCACGAATACTTAATGGCAACGCACAAATCTGTTTGTAAGAATTAACCCAAAATAAAATTAGTGACTATACATTTTAAACAGTTTAATACATATATCTATAAAGGTGAGTCTATAATCTATCCTGGTGGCTAAGTGAATCCACTTTTAAACAGTTCTGTCGACTAACTGAGTTTCATTAGTCTACTTCGTTACTGTTTATTTGGGCCAGCACAAAGAAAAACAACAATGAGTATAACATCGACATCAACATCAACATCAACATAAATATATAGGTATATATATATATATATACACACACACAAATATATATATATATATATTTATATATACATATATATATATA
>NC_068985.1:100068737-100074435 GCF_001194135.2 Octopus bimaculoides | reverse complement strand
ATACATACATACATACATACATACATACATACATACATACATACATACATACATACATACACACAGTGTGAATATACTTATAACTACGACTACGACTACGACTACTTATAACCATGAACATTTAAAAATTTGTCGAGAGAAACCTTTTTCTCTTCGAGAAAGGGTATCACTAAAATGTCAGTTAGCTCGTCTCCTCACGGCATGCGAACTTATTCAAATTTTCCAACATTAATAAATGACATTTTTTTTTTTTGTATAATGTTATATTAGTCAATTATTTCTTATTGATGATTCACATTACCAATTTTGCATGGACTTCAAAGAAATTAACTTCTTTAAAGGTCATGGAATGTTGGGAAATTGAATAGTTTTAGGCAACATACGTAGAAATAAACTACTCCTAAACTATGCTAGATAAAATGAATGTATGATCTGTCATATATTATGCACAAAAACGGAACAAGACAACACAACAAGTAAATCAAAAATAAAATGAATTATTCTATAGTTTAGTATGAAACGTTCACGCATGTGGAAAGATTCGAATATGACTTAACTTTGATTATTATATGGCTTAACTCATTAATATAAGGCTTAACTTATTATTAATAGCTAGAGACAATTTATAGACTTTGATCCGCAGATCTGAACGGAATATTTAAGTGCATTTTACACTAATTTTCACTTATGAAGAGTGTAATTGTATTATCCACATTGCATGCAATTCTGTTTTTATGAGTAAAAGTGGATTTAAGCTGTATATTTTCAATTAACTTCACAGAAATAAAAGGTACAAAATAAAGTTCTGGATTTTAGTTTTTTTTTCTTTTCTTTTCCTGTATTTATTTACATATATATAATTTTTTTTTAATTTCAAAACTGCTTATTAATTTATTTAATTCAAATATGATCAAGTTTTAATAATTTATGCTTTAAAGTAAGAAATCAATATCGCGTGAATGTTAGGAATCAATAATTTATAGCTTGAGACATACAGAATCAACGGAAATATATCCTGATATTCACACACACGCACATGTTACACCCACACGAAAAACATGAAAGCACTGAGGCTTACATAAATGAAACCTTACACTCGCGTACACTACTCCCCACTCACGCACTTACACGCACATAGTGGTTGTCATTTTGGTTCAGTGCACAAGAAAATTTGCAAATCAATTGTCGTTTCATGCAACGAACGTACCCATGTTACAATTACATTATCGCTGCTGATATCCTCTACCCAAACGAATAGAAATGTGGGTTTCATTCAAACCCTCTCTCCATGAAATTGCAGATAACCTATAGTTGTTTTTCACAATATAGCCCTAGTTGTGTGGTAAGAAGCTTGATTAGAAACTACATGATTCCAGGTCTAGTCTCACTGCATAGTACAAGGGGCAAGTATCTTCTACTCTAGCGTTGGGCAAACCAAAGCATTGTGTGCGCATTTTTAGATGGAATCTAAAAAGAGCCCTTCATATATAGACGCGTGTGTGTGTTTTTGTGTCTGTGTTTGTCACTCTCTACCGCTTGATAACCGATACTGGTGTGCTTATATCCACATAAAATTGCGGTTCTGCGGGATAGAATAAATACTAAGGTAAAAACAGTTAACTACTGGACTGGATTCGTTCGAATAAATTATTCTAGGCGGTGCTCCAGCATAACCGCATAGGGATGACAGAAACAAGTATGAAATAAAAGATAGAAGAGTAGTCACAATAAAAATCAGAAAGCCTAAGAGCCTTTGTAGGATCAGCTAGCAACACACGAAACGAAGGAGGGAGCAACCCACTAATAAGAAATCAGTTCAGTAAGATTCCAATAGAGTTGACCCACCTTCTAAAGACACATGAACTGACAGGTGGTTGTGTTAAGCAGGGCGATGGATAAATTGTAAAAACTAGGATAAAGGATAACACCCAAGATTAATTCTATCAGCCAATTATTCAAAATGAATCGAATATGATATTTATGTGTTGCGGAAAATTGATTCTTTTAGATAACTGTAAGAAAATATTAGCTATATTAGATGTTAGAGTGACATGTCTCTATCTCAGCAACAATACTTAATCCAACTTGCCTGTCAAACCAATTCTTTTCGATTTGACATTTTAATGGAATGCATCGAGATTACACACACACACACACACACACACATTCACTTACATTCAAGTACACAAAAACATGCAGGCACGCTTACACGTATATACTTATACATGTGTGCGCGTGTATAGATATGTATGAATAATATATGAACTTGAATTTCTTTCTATGTATGCACTGTCTGGGCTTATCAGCTGATGGTTTTTACACTATTTTATATATAGTCATGGACAACAATTCAGTTCACTTCAAATTTGTTTCAGGTATGTGATGTTGATAAACCATAAAAAAAAAGTCGAAACATCGATGTCCATCGATCCTGAATTGCATCTGGGGGGAGTTGTCTTACTTTGTTTTCAGACGTTTTGGAACCCGGCGATCAGGTCCACTGTGACAAATCGCAGCCTACCGGCGAACATACTGGGGTTTTACATTGGAACTGGAAGCAAAATACCTCGGTGGAACTCGAAACAAAAAAAGTTATATATCATTGTGTCGATCCTGAGTAAAAAATAGTTTGCAAAAGAAAATAGAAATGGTGTCGGTAGAACACAAACCCTGAATTCTGCATACAAGAAGCGTTCTAGTTTTTGATTTCTTCTAACAAAATAACTTTTAAGCTAATATTTACGAGTTGTTACTTATAGCTTTATGTGCATTGATGTTCACCGTTCCAAAGCGAATTATTTTACGCTATTTCAAGTTCCCAAATTCTTATTATGTCAAAATAAATACATACATAATTACACACACACACATATATGAGTGTATGTATGGACATATATTTATTAATATGGAGTAGCGCATATCTGGAGGCAGCGCATATTATTAAGTTTACGGTAATTACATAAACAATAAAAATTTAAAAAGTGTTTTGTTTTGGGTAAGATGTTATTCGATATGTAGTCTTGTAGATAATGGCCACAACATGACTAATAAAATCTAACTGTATTTGGATAATATTTATATAAATGTGACTCATAGAACATATTTTCTTCTCAGTTATGCTTTTTATGTCCTTAGTTTATGGTTTCACTAACTTTCGTGATATCTGTCATTCGGGATGGAAGTTTACATATATCACGTGCTACAAGTGTTTAGCTTCTATGCATCTCGATAAAACTTTCGTTGGTACTATAGAAACTCTTTTTATGCTGTTGCTGAAAAATGATTTCTGATCGCCTGCTAAGGAGGATCATTTTAAGGGTGAAATGACTTTACGTAATTACATAAGTGTCTTTGTTAATGTGTAGTTCAGATCAATTGATGCAGAAGTTATCAATATTTCCAGAATTATATATGGATAGATATTGATATGCTGTTTATTTTGTAGATTAAGAGATGATTTCATGATTGAAATACCTGTTGATGAAGTAAAAACTGGGCATTCTGACATATTATGCAGATTGTGTTACCGAATGTTAAAATACTGAAATTACAAAATTTGACAGCTACAGCTAAGGATCAACGAGATTATTCGTGTAACTCTCCGCAAAAATGATTTTCTGATACTTCGGCTTACTAAGATGTTTGTTATCTTAATATATGCGATTATGTTTGCATGTCCTTAATACAAGATTCACGTAATTTTTTTTACTTTCTTTTTGTTACCTGGAGAAATATATTAGAATGAGTTTTAGGAAGAACAAAGCTATAATAGATTTCATAAATTGCATAAATGACGAGATCAATTCTATAATATTAATCTCGTAGTGCTTATAAGTTTTGGATTCATTAGTAATTAGTCAACGTAAAAGTGAAACTAAGTGTTTTAATGCCTAACTTCTTAGCACGCTTAATTCCATCATCTATAAGTGAAGGTGGATATTGTTTTTCAATTAGAGTTGTTTTCAGGTCTTAAAGAGGGAGGTCCCGAGTATTTCCTTCAGACGCTATTGTACAAATCTTTTTTGTTAAATGAAAAGGGATATTTCTTTTGATGTGTTTCAAGTGCTATGAGCTAAACAGGAGCTATTGTTTCGAGGCCGTTGGTTTATGATAATTGCCAGGTAATTGTTGACTTTTTTATCGTAACTTCTAAGATATACCATAATATAGTAATATATGTGTATGTTGTGTGTGTAAATATATGCATATATGTATATATATATGTGTGAGTGTATGTTTGTGTGTATGTGTGTGTATGTGTCTTTATTCTTTTATTCTTTTACTTGTTCCAGTTATTTGACTGCGGTCATGGTGGAGCACCACCTTTAGTCGAACGAATTCATCCCGGGACTTATTCTTTGCAAGCCGCGTTCTTATTTCATCGAACCCTTTTGACGAAACGCTAGTCTACGCGGACATAAACACTCCAAAATCGGTTGTCAAGCGATAGTTGGGGGACAAACACAGGCCCAAATGTATCTATATATATATATATATATATATATATATTTACGACGGTCTACTTATAGTTTCCGTCTAACAAATCCACTCACAAGGCTTTCGCAAGCCTTGCGCTATAGTAGAAGACAGTATCCCCAAGGAGCCACAAGAAGTGGGACTGAGCGTGAACCCATGTGATTTGGGAGCCAGCTTCTTACCACACAGCCACTCCAGTGTAAACGAGAACGGTTAAAATGTAAATCATTAATATGAAAATTAAGAGAGAGAGCGGGAAGAAAGCGTGAAAGACAATATGATTGGAACTGAAAGAGATGTCAGTGACTTTTGCTATATTATCTATAATTCAATGTGAAAACTGTGAATGCGTATAACCTAAATGTCATACCTACTATATCACGAAAAATAGTCATGTGCTTTGCAATTTCACGTACATCGACAGTATATATGTATTTTTAAGATATGCGTATGTTTATGTACGCTCGCGCATTAATATTTGGTGATAGATATATAGACAAGACAATTCACAAGAGAAAAAAGGTTCTTTTTTTTTCTATAAATAATCGCATACGTCGAAAAACGAGCGTGTTGAACAGCAAGATATATCATTGTGGTAACTATTGCTTTATGTATATATACATAAAATATATTGAAATGAGTAAACATTCACACACACACACACACACAAACACACACACACACACATACACTAAAGCAAGCATACATGTAGAAAGCATGCGTACGAGCATTACGTCACTCAAATACATGTGTACATATATGTCTGTGAGTGCATTGTATATGTATGCATACATAAATACATATATAAATATATATATATATATATGTGTGTGTGTGTGTGTGTGTGTGGGTGCGTTTGTGCGTATTAAAATACAGATGCATAGAGATACGCACACATATATATAAATACATACACACATATATATCCACAAAAATACGCATATATATGTACACATACATGTGTGTGGTGTGTGTGCAGTTTAGTTAGCGTGTGTTGTGCTACTATGCGTTATGAATAATAGGAATCTGCATTTTGGCCTGTCTTACTAATGTGCAATTACGGTTAACGAAGATACAATTTACTCATTTGTTTTAAATGCTTGTTTTCATACGGAAATGTTGAAAATCAAATTACTTCAGATTTTCTATTCACAATGAAAATGTCACACATTTCCTGTATTTCTGTACAGCTATTTTTCGGTGATAATGAATATATATATAT
>NC_068985.1:100066543-100068408 GCF_001194135.2 Octopus bimaculoides | reverse complement strand
CGAAGACTATGTATGTATATGTATATATGTATCTGTACATATATACATAGCGTCGAAAAATATTATCCATGTAACAACGCATTAAACATCTACAAAAATGGTATCGACGATTACCGTACTAAAGGTAGAGGCTAATACAAACACATATACAATTATCCAAAATATTTTGTCTTTTATTCACTATAGTTTTTCTTATCTATGCAGATTTATATTTTCATTTTATGTAGATATTTCATGCTTAATATTTTTAAGTAACAAAATCATGTAATTGCATTGAAGCACTCAGCTTGAATCTACTTCTCTCTGACTTTTCATTAATCTCTCACCTTCTCTCTCTTGTTCCACTAATCATTCTTTTTCTATCTCAGCTCCTATTAATATTAGTCCTTGTTTCCCAACCATTGTTCCTTATAGATAAATATACGCATCTGCATACGCATATAAACGCACATATACTTGCATAGGCTAAGAAGAAAGCGATTGATACATATACATCCGATGGACTTGACACTTGTTGTAAGTGTGAAATTCAAAGACCACGCTATATATTTCGTTGCTATGAAGAAGACAAATATCTCCTTATCAAAATAAAGTTTAAAAATAAGTAAATGAACAACTTCAGTATTGATTACGTCTTAAGTATCCATCCGAAGCTCATTATTTTTAAGCTTTACGAGAAAAGTTCAGATCAACACTCTGACGTATACAGATATTAATATGTTTTTCACTGGCGACCATATTTCAATTGTCTCACAACACCAGAATTTGGAAGCCGAAATTAAATCCCCTATAAATCAACCTCTACATGCTAAAAAGTAAAATGTCCATTGGAAAATGTAGTCAGTAAAAACATGGAACGCTCTTGATCAAAGGCGCTCTCGTTCAAGATTGATCTGAAGATTTGAACAATAGCTAACAAGATATATGGCATTCCGGTATACACACACAATTTTTAGGCGTATCACAAATAATCTACATGCCTGACATCTTATACAGGGATGACCGGTGGCTACTAAATCGCCAATACTAATAAGATTAAAGTGCCAAAAACAACATGAACCGACGTAAATATTATATAAAGTCAACACTAAGAAATAAAATATCTTTTACTAAAGCACTCTCCAAAACGTAGTTTGGTTTTACATTCAATAGCATTTAGATATTCTTATCAACGTTATTTATATCGTTAAGTACAATGTTAAATACGAAGCATAAAGAACAGAGCAGTTGGTGTCTGGAACTAGAAAAACATGGTTAAAGAATGAGTATAGCATTAACTCCTACTCTGTGAATTAGCAGAGACGTTAGAGCGTTGGATTAAATAATCTGCTTTTCAAGTTTTTGGGCTTGCATAAATACAATAATAGTATACATCCGTTTGTCTGTCTGTCTCTCTCAATATGTACACACACACACACACACACACACACACACACACACACACACACACACACACACACACACACACACACACACACACACACACAACAAAGACACACACATATATTGTCTTACACATTTCATTGCATTGGTAAATCTCGAGTCCAGCCAGCATTGTGTGTGTGTGTGTGTGACCCTATAGTGTGCGTGGGTATTGCGTATGGTAAAGTATTATGTATTTATGCGTGTTGCACGTTTGTATATTGTCTCTGCTCAGGAAGTGTTGTGTGCACGTAGATTGCATGTTTTTTTTTTTTTGAGTGAGTACTGTGTGTTTTCAAGGTAGGTTAGGGGTGGCAAGTATTAGGGGTTGGGAGGTTTGTTGGATAAGTGAGACAAAAGTTAGGGATATACAAGTATTAGGTGCAGGTGTATATATATATATATATATATGTATATATATATATATATATATATATATATAT
>NC_068985.1:100060054-100060933 GCF_001194135.2 Octopus bimaculoides | reverse complement strand
TCCATTTTCCTAAATTATTTCGTAAAAATGAAATTGAGCATGCTTATTTCTTAGTAATTTTACTGTTAAAGACATTTTCGCAATTTATCCAGTAGAACACTTAAACAAGTAAATAGTATCTTTCATAAACAATAGATCCATTTATTTGGTTATGTGACTTATTCACGAATATACAAACACTAGCGCACAAAATCCCTTTTCAGAGTTAATTACTTCGAATTATTATCGCATATCTGATTAGCCTGTCATTAAGTAACATGCTTCACGCTTTTAGTATACATACCTTATTAGTATTTCCTCCTATGTTCTATATATTCTGGGAACGGATTAAAGCCATTTTCGGGGCTACTTTATTTGAATTCTTTTTATCGGGTAACTAATTTCAAGTTATGACATAACTGACTGCGCAATGTCGGTATTCAGAACATACTGGGAATTCCTAAAAACAAGATCCCCTGTGAAACATTTCGGTATTCCCTGTAAATGCACAAAAACCGTGTGAAGGTCTACATACTTTGTGTTGTTATTGGATTAGCAAAACAATTATGAGAACAGAACAAAGGTATAAGTCCCGCTTTCCAGGGAATTACGGGGTACGTCCGCTAGTAAATATCTATCTATCTATCTATCTATCTATCTATCTATCTATCTATCTATCTATATATATATATATATATTAAAAAATAACGTCGACCACTAACGTGGATAATTAATGCGCTAGAAATAGATCACATCTTGTGTCTATTAAGACCTAAAAAGTCTCAACATGAAATATAGCAGCATACCAAAAACGTGAGCGGGCAAGACATTTAAAATCACCTAAAAAAAAATCATTATTAAACAGGAACCAGGTTTCGGATTTAACAAATTCTTACCATT
>NC_068985.1:100057467-100059360 GCF_001194135.2 Octopus bimaculoides | reverse complement strand
ATATAGATATATCAAAATAGTTACAGAGAGAAAAAAAAGACGTGATTTCGTTAACTATTCAACATGCCTACAGTCTTGCCGGTGCTGAGGGCGTAAAGTTATATGTGTGTGTGTGTCCGGAGAACCACTCCTTGAAACCTTCTGTCTTCTGACTCAGAATGGATTCATTAAAAAAAGATTATGGCAGTTGGAGAGAAAGTGAAGAATAGAGAAGGAATACAAGAAAGACAACCTTGGAAGAGAAAATCGTTGCAAAGTGAACATCGATGGGCACCCAACCAGATCGACCGACCCAAGCCAATGAAAACAAAAGCGCAAAATGACAGTGTTAGATCGCAATATAATCGATAATGTTCTAATACAGTAGATTTTTGTGTAATAGCGATCAGGATGCAGTTTTGAGTGATGAATATTTTGACAGCATATTACACTATATCAAGCTAATATCTGGCGGCAGTTTCCATGCGTTATCGTTAAAATGTTTCAGTCATTTGACTGCGGCCATGTCAAGACACAGCTTTGAAAAAATCTTAGTACTTTTAAGTTTTTGCTATGTTTGGTGCTTAATGTATCGGTCTGTTTTACCGAACCATAAAATACTACGGAGACGTAAACACACCAACACCGATTATGAAGCGGTTGTAGGGGACAACCATAGACACAAAAAACAAAGACACACACACGAACACACACACACACACACACACACACACACACACACACACACATATATATATATACAACCGGCTTATTCTAGTTTACCGCTATTAATTCCATTCACAAGACACTGGTCGGCTCGAGCCTTTAGTAGAAATAACATGCCTAAGTTACCGCGCAGTGGGACTGAACCGGAGAATATGCTGTTGGGCAGCCAGCTTATCACAAGAATATTTGGTATGTATACTTAGCGTTGAATCATTAGTGTAACAGTAATGTTCTGATAATCTAATGAGCTAGCCTTCATTATCAGCATTGATTGATTTATGAATATACAATTGTATTGCATAATGTCTCGAATGGATATTCCTACAGAAATGTAATCATAATTCATTATACGCTAAAAGTATTATTGCATAAAGAAGGCTGGGGATAGACCGTAAGACTAAGGATGGCAAGACACTCAAGTATCACGGCATCTTATCGTTTCGATACTAATCACGAAATAATTGCATTGATCGGATACACTTGGATTTCAGATGCATGGAAATGTACATTTTAATATTTGTATTGGATTTTTATGGGGTCTGTTCCCTAGAATACCTTTTTGTAATAGACACAGGATTTTATGTATCCTGTCTCCAGTTAATTGTCATAATAAATGATGAGGACACGTAGTAGCGTTTAACTTGGGCATCTGAAACTCTGAGTATTATTATGACAACTAACTGATTGTCCTATGTTATATATTTATAGATGAATTTCTCTATTTACATAATATCAAGGTCTCATTCATTCTTTTGTTGTCATATTATTATTATTGTCATATTATCATTAAGATATATATATATATGTGTGTGTGTGTGGGTGTGTGGGTGTGTGTATGTGTGTGTGTGCGTGCGTGCGTGTGTGTGTGTGTGTGAGTGTGTGTGTATGTATGTATGTATGTATATATACGTGTATATAGGGCCGCGAGCCGACATAATCCTTAGCATGCCGGGTGTAATACTTAGCGGTATTTTCGTCTGTCGTAACGTTCTGAGTTCAAATTCTGCCAAGGTGGACTTTGCCTTTGATCCTTTCGGGATCGATAAAACTAAGTCCCAGTTACGCACTGGCGTCAATGTAATCGATTTCATCCCTTTGTTTCGCCTTGTTTGCCCCTTTTATGTTTATCCCGTGGTTCGACAGTGCCAAACACCGACCTCTGGGAAAGGGCCAACCAGGAGCCCATAC
>NC_068985.1:100054898-100056052 GCF_001194135.2 Octopus bimaculoides | reverse complement strand
ATATATATATACGTAAATGCAAATATGCGTGAGTGTATGTATGTATATATATATAATGTGTGTATGTATGTGTCTCAATGTGTGCTTATGTGTGTGTGTGTGTGTGTGTGTGTGTGTGTGTGTGTAAATGAACGCATGCATATAGGTTCGCACACAGAGTATATTAACAGAAGATAGCTTTTAGTTATATTCCTCTGTAAATACACGGTACACAACAGAACTGGTCCAGTCATTTCACTTTTAGAGATATGAAATTTTGAATATATACAGTATCTCGCATTTAAATAGTGCGTTTATTGAATCCCAACTATAACGCAACAGTACACTGTAATTATGTGTTAGTTTGCGTGTGTGTGTGTGTACGTGTACGTGTACGTGTGTCTTATAACAACATATCCTCACGCGTATATATGGAGCATGCAAAGATATAAGGAAACATATGCCAAGGAAAGAGATAGAGAAGGAGCGAAAGAGAGGGAGAAAGCGATAGAAGTAAAGAGATATAGAATGAGAGAGGGAGTGAGAGAAACAAAGAGGGAGACAGAGAAAGAAAGAAAGAAAGAAAGAGAGAGAGAGAGAGAGAGAGAGAGAGAGAGAGAGAGAGAGAGAGACACACACAGAGAGAATTGTGTTTCTTTTTTTCGGTAAGAATTTACAATATAGGTGTGAAGCAATATGGTTATGAAATTACATTAGCAGAAATCTAGAAAACGCGTTATGCTGAAAAGATAAAGATATTCTCACTCCGTATCTAATGAAATGGATTGATGTGATAATTCCACTTTTGTGTAACAACATTAATTTGTAACATTTTGAATTACATGTCAGCCAGTTTTATCAATGCATTTTCTAGGGAAAATATTTTATGTAAAGTAAGAAAAAACTTTATTTTTATAGTTTTATCTGTCTATTTATCTGTCTATCTACACACCAACTTACATACGTACGTACGTACCTACCTACCTACCTTCTCACCAACATAGCTACCTGCTTACGTACCTACCTACTTATCTAACTACATCTCTCTATCTCTCTCTCCCTTGATATATATATATGTATATACCTATACCTATCGCTCTCTCTCTATATATATTTATATATTCAAACATACATACATATATATATATACATATATATATATATATATATATATA
>NC_068985.1:100046625-100054270 GCF_001194135.2 Octopus bimaculoides | reverse complement strand
ATATATATATATATATATATATATATATATATATATATATATATATATATACACACATACATATATATGTGTGTGTATATGTATATCCACACACACTCTCTCAAACACATGTACATAAAGTCTCTTGATGATTTCCAGGCAAAAAATGCAATTATAGATGAATACAATTAAATAAGGAGTAACAGAAAGTTAATATTCGTTATGTTTGAACACAGTGCTGCAGTAGTTACTATGAGAGAAGCTGTGATATGCTTTTGTAGCGAATATAAGCACTCTTGCTTAAATCTCTAGCGGGAGACAATCACCGCTGTTGCCGCCGCCAGAACTACTACATCACGTCACTTTGACCTTCTTTGGCTTTGTTAATGGTAGACAACTGACCGTTGGAAAGGGCAGTGAACTCTTCGCAAGCGATATACAAAGAGTCACGGTGCTAAGGATGCTCTGTTGTCACAAATAGCCAGTGAGTATTCAGTGTGCGAAATTCCTCATAATAATTATAGTGACGATTACTACGATGGTCAAGGTAATGGTTTTATATTTTGGCACCAGACCTGTAATTTTGGGAATAGGGGTATAAGAAGGTGTAAGTCGATTACATCGACCCCAGTGTCCAACAGGTCTTTATTTTATCGATTTCAAAAAATACAAAGGCAAAGTAGACTGGGATGGTATTTGAACTCAGACCGTAAAGACAGACAAAATGCCAGCACTGAAAATTTGGTGGAGGAACAGCAATCGATTACACTGACGCAACAACTTGACTTCATCGCCCTGTAAAAATGAAAAGCATAGTGAATCTTCGTGGAATTTGAACTCATAACTGGAGTGGACAAAATACCGTTAAGCGTTTTCAGTAGCGTGCTGCCAATTTTGCCAGCTAACAATCCTCTTAGCCATCACCGATGTGATCAACAAAGCCATGCGTCATAACAAGAGAATTATACAGTATATAACTGACAGCATAAAAATGGAGATATCATTGTGAACACATTTTGTCCGCCCGCATAGCTCAGTCGGTAGAGCATCAGACTTTTATAGGTCAACCTTAGAAGTAATTTGAAGGTCACGGATTCGAGTCTATCTGCGGGCGTATGATCTTTTTACAGAGGCAGGAGTGGAAAGAACCTTTTCATATACAATAACACATGCAGTAGAAGATCCCTAAAAAAGTAGAGTAGATATAGGAAATACTACCAGGACTGTTACAAGAAATTAATAAAAGAAACAAATTCGTAAACATTTTGGAAGAAATCATAGAAACTACACGCATAGAAGATTTAATGTGAATATACGAGTACAGAAAAATATATCCTTTACTATCTGCCACCTAAAATTAAACAGTATAGAAACTAATCTAAGCAGCCACAATGTGACAGATATTACATAGAAAATAAAACAAATATGAAAGGAAATATAATATCGATGAACATTTTTTAAAAATATAAACACATGAAAAAGCTGTATACATATATGCATCTCATTCGCCTTCTAGGAATTCTTTCTGCGGCAACAAACTATGAGAAAGCCAACAGATTGGGTGAGATAATGTTTGTAGAAGAAAAAGCTTTCAGTTTTCAACAATAGTCACGAAAAAAGGGTTTGCTCCTGATAGTCAGAACTCGAGAGGAACCGTGCGATAATAAAATTAAAGAAATTGGAAGAAAAAATCCTACCTTACTTAGTGATAGAAAGAAAATAAACAGCACGGTGGAAAAAAAACTGAAGTAAAATGATAATAAAATAGAAAACCAAGGCAAGATATTATGGAGGGAGCTGCTAAATATGCAAAGGCTCCTTATATAAGAAATAGGTATGTTACCACGGAAAATATTCTATAAACATGTTATCTAAATTGGTCCTGGCAGAATCACCACTTCAATAGAAATATAAGTAGTTTCTATAGGAATATTGCACTAACACATCGAACATAAAAATATATCGCAGGGAAGAAGGAATTATATATTGGCATTGAGGTATAAAAATCTCAAGGATTTGTAGTTAATTGATGTTCTTAGTACTGGTCGAACATCCTTGCTGGATATAATGGACCATGGTTTCGGTGCCATTATATATTTTCCTCTTCCCAACGACTTACATATAATATATAATGTATATATATATATATATATATATATATATATACTATTTCTGGTTGAAGCACTTGACCAATTGCCATAGATATACGGTCTCACCATTCATTGAAATGGCAGACAAAAAATACAGGAACATGATTGGATGATGGAATGAAAATTTTAAATTTTTTGAAACGAGACAACTGTAAGTCCTCAAGACGTCCTCAAAATGTCCTCAAAACGCGCGGAAAATATGGACAAACCTGCAGGGTGGGCAGTTTGCTCATTTCGATATCAACAACATATAACTAGGTGGGACGATGGGGCATTATTTCTGAAGCAAGATTTTATAGAAAACAAGAAAATGTACAACTCGCTTGAAAAGAATTGTTCACGTAAAATCGTTCGACAGTATATAACATGAGAAATGGAGAAGCTCTACATTTAAATGGCGACAGCTGAATCTGTTTCAGATACAACTGAAGCTGTTGAATATGACTTGAAATATCACGAATGCCAGGGCACTAAAGAAATATTTAAAAGTGTTCCTTATGTCGTCGCTCTGTACGTTTTACTGACATGTTTAAATGACTAAAATGACATGCTTGTACTATCTATCTTGACCAATCAACGCCATTTCAGAATAGCTGTACCAGCCAGGACTTTCGGTAGTAGGCTCAAAATATGAGAGCGGAAAGTCTTTCGAATCAGATAGTTCACTGGAACTTGGTCGACTCATGCTCTCTTCTCAAGAATCTCATCACTCCTATCAATCTCTTTTCGAGTATAAAAGATTAGAGTTGATGTGATCTGAACTGCGTTGTCTGACTGGTGGAAACTGGTCAAGAGGAATCACACTGCAGATGCCAAGTGTCGTTTACGTGACCCATGCTGTGTCATCAATGTAATTATCTGTGGGAAGACGATTCTGACTAACGATGACCAAAGCCACACACCACCCATGAATCTCTGTAGATGTTGCTTCAGTGTGTGTCTGCATATCAAAAGCCCAAAACATTTTGGGGCCCCCAGGCTGACTTTTTTATTAATGGAACGTCACCTCTTTACAAAAATCAAAACCGCAGAGGTTCCAAGACAGTGAAGTGGTCAGATTAAAGGTACAACGCAGAGGTTCCAAGACAGTGAAGTGGTCAGATTAAAGGTACAAAGGCAGTTTTAAATACACAGACTTATTACTACCTAAAGCCTGACATTTCATTGATGATTTACAATTTCTCAATTTCTAATACCTTCAGGCGAAAAATGCTTGCTTTGAATGAGATCTGAAGCATGTTAAAAAACTCACTATTCTAGCAGCGCAATATACTGGATAACATGACCCGGTCACTACCCTTCTTATTACTTTTCATTTTTGTTAATCTTGTCAAGGACCTTAAAATCCGTGACGTCTGCTGATATCATGTGCGCATGCCGACACGGCCTTTCGGCATTTAGGGTCTAATGGAATGCACCTCAACTGCGATATGCGCAGATACCATGGCGTACATTAATAAGAGCAATGTCAAACTCTACAGGCTAAGTATGTCATTTAAATTAGTTAGGAATAGTAACTCTTCAGGGTAAAAGCTAAGCAAAATATATAGGCATTAATGTTTTTCAGCCGCTCGAAGCAGGATCGAAATCAGCTGCTGTGGGGATAATAGACGAGTACTGAAAATTGATCGATCGTTTGGCCTGATTCAAGCAGATGAGATTTCTACCAAACCCAGCTTTATTATTTGCCCATTCTCTTCGATGTATTGCATGTCATAGAGCTGCCGTGGATATTTCTGCCAGAAAGGTTACAGCTCAACGCGATGCTAAAAACAGGCGCCAATTTTTTTCGTGAATACCTTTCCAGGATATTCAAATACACGTTCACTTATCAAAATAAGAATACATTAGTGTATTGCTGTGAAACTGTACAATGATCATGAAATTGCTGTTCACAGTCTGAGGGTTGGCTCTACCTGTGTAGACTGTGTGTAGACTGCATATAAATAACGACTTGTATGGAAGGTTAATTGTTGTATCAGCCTCAGGATCCGAGAATTTACGGGTGTTTAATGCAATATTAATTTCACGAAATTCACAAGTGTTAAAGACAACAGATAAGTGGCATCGGTGTGGAGCTATCCGGGTGGGTAATAAACTTAGTCATTCTAAGCGGGTACCGAGCAATGCACATACCATGTGAATAGGCGGTGTAGCCAATACATCATGAACAGCAAGCTATTCTTTGATTTTCATATTACAAATAAACATCTTTCTTATTATTCTCCTCCTTCACCACCATCAACGCCGCCGCCCTCTTCGGCATCATCGTTACCTTTGTTATCCTCTTCCCCCTCTAGCCACCTCATCATAATCATCGTCATTTTTATTTTCTTCTTCCACCTCCTCCATCATTATCATTTTCTTCGTGGCCGTTTTCCATATCATCACACACTCTGAGTTACAACAATCTTAACATTTTGTTTGTTATCTTCTATTACTTCAACATATTCCTAATGATGATAAGAAAACTATGATTCACTTCATATGTTTGCCTTCATTGTTCGTATGTCTTACATTAGTAGATTTTGCCGACATAATTAACGATTTTCTTTGTGAGTAACTTAATACATTCTTTTCGGTCTTTTCTGTTGGTATATTCGAAATGCAAATTCACTCCAGCGATGATAATTCCTGCACAGAAATACATTATTCCTCTTCTTTCAACTAATATTTTAAAATAGAAATGAATTGTCTCCGAGATAAGTTGCCAAATTTCACCAATGTCGAAAAGTTGAAAACAACACCCTAAAACAATTTTTACTGAACTGGTTTCATTTTTAAAGATCTCATTGCCTCCTTTTCACAACCAAATTTCATTTACATATTAAACAATCATTCACATACTAAACAATCCTTCCTGCCGGAAGACATAAGTATGTATACACACTCAATTTCCTATATGATATCAATGTAGAAAAAAATATATATGTTTGTTTCATACTATTCGGTAAAAAGGAAAAACAAAAGTTTACAGATAACCAACAAAAATATTTAGAATCTATATTTTAGACTAAATTTTCTTTCAATCATATTATCTGATCATCTTCATAAAACATATTTCTATATGTGTACCGAATATCTTTTATAATTGAATAAGAAAAAATATGTATTATTCGTAATCCAAGGAAATAAGATGAATTACCTGAAGTTATGAACACAGAAGGAAGAAGTGATAAAAAATATTAAAGATCTATACAATGCATGCTGTTCTAAGTTTTTCTCGTGACATTTGAAACTCGCCCTATATTTTAATCGTATTCATTGAACTATTACAATTATACACACAGCAGATAAAAACTGTATATAGCACGCATGTTTCATCTTCTTTAAACGTACCACCCAAAGTTTTCTTTTTCCATTAATATTCTCGTAGCTGAATTCGAGCGTAATTGTAGTAGGGAATACATATTAAAGTTCTGCATAACTGAAGGTTTACTTCAAGGAATATTTAAAGTAAAAATTGTCGGTGACGAAAACTATTATTGTCTTCTTTATAGGGCAACATTTACAAACTATTTGTTCTCTTCAAAGCTAAATTTTGTTCAAGGTCCCAATGGCTATACAGGCACACTTTCTAATAGAAAAGAAGCATACAAATCTCACTAACATCACATACATGTCGAAGTATGCCTCCGATAATATCATTTTGCATATAAGTAGAAGATATCCATTTGACAGATGAGAAAATATTAATCAAATTTCTGAGCAGATACAACTGACCAAGAAAAAAGTAACTCCACTGCTACCCCCAACAAAAACAACAGTCGTACTAAGCATCAATACCAGTTGAAGGAATCGCTACTAAAGTACCAAACACGTGTCATTATCACATTATTAGCAAAAGAGATTTGCTAATAATGTGATGATGACACGTGTTCGGTACTTCATTAAGGATTTTGTAGATGGTTTCCATCTGGAAGCAGGTGTTGCGAACATAGCTTTCGCAGGCCTTTCAAGGTCGTTGACTTCGAAATTATCGATGCTACATTTGAAAGTTCGGAAAGTCAAAGCTCTAGGGACAATATGTTCAACGCAGAACATCCCGAAATCCGGGAGTAAGGGGTAGAGTAAGATGAAGCGTATTGGCTAGATTGGAGCTTCAAGTGGTGAGATAAACATGGGTAGCAACGAGGAGAGAGACCTAAATTTGAAGTAGCTTACCAGAGTAGAGAGAGGCAAAATATATTTTCAGTAACAGATGAGAAGGCAAAAACAGAGATCTGAGAGTGTATTTGGAAGTTACATATTTGAATGTGATCCTAGGTGAATTCATACAGGTTTCAAATTTTGGCACAAGGACAGCAGTTTTGGGAGAAGGGCCAGTCGATTAAATCGATCTCGCGCAGTACTTATTTAATCGACCCAGAAAAGCAAAGTCAACCACAGCGGAATGTGAACTCAAAACATACAGACGGACAAATTGCCGCTAATGACGTGTTAATGATTCGGCCACCTTGCTCATTTAAAGTATTATTCGACTTATTTCAGTTTCAATGTGGGGAATTATGGAAACTATGAAACATATTTTAACTTCATAAAATTGTTTTTATAATGTATGTTTTTCTATATGCACATCAGTGTTTTCTTCTGTGTGAATTAATCCTATTTTGACTTACTGTCTGTAAAATATTATTATAAGGAGGAGAGGAATACCTACATTTATTCTCGCGATTGAATCCCCGTTGTGGTATCGACTGTTTTCTAAAATATATGTATTTATATAGATGCCTTGTATATTATGAGGTTACATGTTTTAGAGAGAGTATAGTTGAAAACACATTTTGGTGACTATATATTTCCGTTTGGACGAAGTTCAAATCTATCATATTCGTATGTATTTGGTACAAGGATAATAATAAAAATAATAATGATAATAATAATAATAATAATAATAATAATAATAATAATAATAATAATAATAATAATAATAATAATAATAATAATAACAATAATAATAATAATAGGCCTTTGGGAATTACGTGCTAAACAACCCAATGGATAAAAATTTATTTCATGCAGATGCAGACGGAGCTGTGTGTTTAAGAGCCTCGCTTTGTTCTCCAATTGCGTCTTAGTGCGCTGCATCTTGGGTAAGTGCCTTCTACCATATCTCAGGGCGGAACAATGTCTTGCGAAGGGATTCAGTAGAGTTAAGCTGTGTGTAAATCTGTCCTGTGTATATGTATGTATGTTTATATAAGTATGTGTGTGTGTGTGAGTGTGTGTATTTACTATATATTTGTGAAAAGGACGGACGTTTCCTCACTTCGCAACTGTGCAGAGAATAGTGTTAGTAAATGTGGTCGGATTGACCTGGACATTTGCACATCTATGTTAAAGATGATGGGAAGCTTGCATGGCAACTTGGGGCTTGGTCAATTGAAACGCGTGGATTTTAGAGCAAAATTCCTCATCTTTAAAATGTTGCCCGAGTAGACCCGAATGAAATCAGGCTATAATACTAGGGTATACACACACACACACACATATATATATATTCATATATATATATA
>NC_068985.1:100042990-100045995 GCF_001194135.2 Octopus bimaculoides | reverse complement strand
GTTAGTCTGCGGGGACAGTAATGCAAAAATTGTGAATTTCATAATTTTCATATATAGCAAGTTGAATAGGAATAATAAAGATGAGAAATTTCTGTTAGTTAACGGAGAAATATATAAGTGCATATATATTGTATATATGTACATATATCTATATCTATCTATCTATCTATCTATCTATCTATCTATCTATCTATCTATCTATCTATCTATCTATGTCTCTCTATCTCTAACTAAAGTCTGTCTGTCTCCATACACACACTCACACACACACACACTCACACACACACACACACACACATATATATATATATACATAGTGTAACTAATGAGAATCAGTTCAAAATGCATTACATTTTTAATACCTACATTTTTTTGGGTTTGGATGAAACCTTTTATTTTTTAGCATAAGGGTAAGCCGTTTCTTAGCCTATATTTTTATATATGAAAGCCAAAATACAAAAATATGCCTTCACAAAACAAATGTTCCCCTACAATGGTTTTACTGAAAACATATTAGTGAATTTTTTCACACGGTGTGTTTTACATGCACAACACAAAAAAAAAGTGAACAAAAAGATCACGTTACTAACAGGTTTTCTTATTGATAAAAGTTTCGTGAATAAATTTCAGTGAATATGGTTGCCAAAAGAAATTATTTAGCAGAAGCAAAATTATATATAACTGACCGGGTCCAGGTTTTTTGCTGTCGTTAAACATCCCTACATGATGCTCTATTCTAACTAAAGACACACACACACACATTCACACACATACATATCATATTTGTGGAAGGACTACTCTCTTTCGACTAAATATACATGCACAAATATATATAGATGGATATATATATATATATATATATGTATGTATGTATGCATTTGCATATATGTGTGTGTGTGCATACATATATACTCAAAAGATATATATATATATATATATATATATACATACATACAGACGCACAGACGCACATACATACATAAATATATATATAACATGTAGAAAGTATTTTTCAACTATAGAATCGTAATACAATCAATGATACCTCTATAATAATTGCTGATATTTACACTTTAATCTTTAATATTTTCTATTTCAATACACAAAACACATTTTCTTTCACTTAGAATCCACATAAAACCTCGATTATGCTTCAGTTCTATTGCATTATTATAGACCACCAATTTCACCACCCTAATTCGTTTTGTTATTTACAGTTTAAAAAAAAAGAAGTTTTATTTTTTCTTTTAAATTTCAATGAACACAATTTCACATTCAATTCAAACAAATAATAAGTATATTATATTTTATTCTTATATTTTAGTAATTTTTTTTCGTCTTGAAAACATTCTCTTGTCTGAGGAATTCTCTCTTAATGTATACGTTATGCGAACGAACCTTTCGTTCTTTCTCTCTCGTTTGATAAATGTATACGTGTGTGTCTGTGCGTGTCTGTATACATATTTGTGTATGTGTGTATGTACGTGTGTATGAGCGTCTGTATCTATCTATCTATCTCTCTCTCTATATATATATATATACATATATATATATTTGTATTTGTGTGTGTTCTTTACATGGTGTTGGCACTTCAGGATGTGTTACTAAAATTTTGCAAACACTTTCAAGGCTAACAGCGACATGCATTCTTTGGTTACCTTCTAAAATATGTTATAAGTGTTGTAACTCCTACTACTAAGAATTATTCTTTTCTACTCTAGGAACAAAGTCCTAAATTTCGGAGGAGGGGGCCAGTGGAATCGATAGACCGCGGTACGCAACAGGTACTTAATTTACCAACCCTCAAAGAATGAAAGTCAAAGTCGATCTCGGCGGAATTTGAACTCAGAACGTAAAAACAGATGAAATAACACTAAGTATTTCACCCGAAGTGCTAACGTTTCTTATTTCTTTATTGTCTACAATGGACTAAACATAGAGAGGACAAACAAGGACAGACAAAGGGATCAATTGATTACTTCGACCCCAGTGCATAACTGGTACTTAATTTATCGACCCTGAAAGGATGAAAGGCAAATTCAACCTCGGCGGAATTTGAACTCAATGTAAAGACAGACGAAATACCTATTTCGTTATTGCCCACAAGGGGCTAAACATAGAGGGAACAAACAAGAACAGACGAACGGATGAAGTCGATTACATCGACCCCAGTGCGTAACTGGTACTTAATTTATCGACTCCGAAAGGATGAAAGGCAAAGTCGACCTCGGCGGAATTTGAACTCAGAATGTAAAGACAGACGAAATACCGCTAAGCATTTCGCCAGGTGTACTAACGTTTCTGCCAGTTCGCTGCCTAATCAGGTTATATATATTCTTTTCTACTCAAAGCCCGACGTTTTGGGGGATGGGGCCAGTCAATTAGATCGATCCCAGTACGAAACTGGTATTTAGGTTATCGAACCCGAATTATGAAAGGCAAAGTCGACCACAGCGGAATTTGAACTCAGATCGTACAAGCAGACGAAATACGGCTAAGCACTTCGCCCGGCGTGCTAACTTTTCTGCCAGCTAGCTGCTTTACTACTAAGAGTTATTAATGGAAATATCAACTGAGTGCAGAAATCCAGCTTGAGACGTAAATAATTTGGTGGTACAGCTATTCACAATCTCTCATTTCTATTTCAATCTTCATTAATAGATTCATAGATTCGAAGAAGAACTAACTAACGTACTAAATGAAGCTGTAAGTGTTTGGGAGTTCCTCCTGGAATTTCCATGTCTCATTATTAATTAATTTTTCTTCTCGGAATGAAGTATATTTTAATGTTTAAATTTAATGATTCTGAAGGAGGCTTCATATCTGAATCAACTTTAGGTGGTTCATATGTTTGTAATTTTTCTTTTAATATATTAAATTCATATAACAGTATATATTTTATTTATTAATATATAAGGGTGCCGAGACATACGACAGAAATGTACGTGTTTATTGATGTATGTACATTTTTGTACGTTCATTCTCGTATATATATATATATATAT
>NC_068985.1:100036764-100042793 GCF_001194135.2 Octopus bimaculoides | reverse complement strand
CTATCACATATAGTGATATATAGTGGATTTTCATCGATGAGTTCTTGAAACTTGGTTATTTTCCCTAAAACAATATATTTTATATATATTTTATCTATAAAGCTCAATTTAATTTTATTTTTTTATAAATTGATTTTAATTGAGTTTTTACCTGTAATTTTGGATTTTGTCCCTAATATTATTATAATTTTGTATATATATATGTATATGTGTGTGTGTGTATGTCAGCATGTATGTATGTATCTGTATAGAAACAGAGACAAAGAGAGAGAGAGAGAGAGAGAGACAGACAGACAGACAGAGCACGAGGTAGATATTGCGGCAGAATAATCAAGAAACGACATCAATTATAAAATCCAATACGTAAATATAGAATACACTTTACTAAATATTAATTGAAGAATCTTAGCGCACTGATTTTCGCTTTGCCATTCTCACAGGAGACAAGTAGAGATTGCTGCATCTTAAACGGCTTCCTATTTAAATAAAATTCCAAATATTATATAAATGAATGCCGAATTTTTATTGTTTTATGATTGAAAATATCAAGCGGGCGATATTGTTTCAAATGGTCTATTTTGAGTATATCATATTCCTTTCTCCTTTAATTCTGATGCTGTTATGCAGTATTTTCTAAACAACTTTATGTCTTTTATTTATGGTTGTTGCGCAAGGATTTCGTATTTGTATTAGGAATATCACTCTTAAACAATTCTTCAGTTCATTTAATATTTTTGAGCAATATTTTGAAAAGTAGATTTGCCGCTTTTAAATAATAGTTTTCGTAATTGAACCAGACCTAAAATTGTCAAAAAAAGTGCCAACTCTTCTGTATTATTGTTCAAACTGTTTCTCTTTTGAACCGAAATTTTAAAACTTCGGTTACATTAGCAAAAAAAAAATTAAGGCAAGAAATCTTCGATTTTCATAGCATTTCATACACTGTTTTGTCGATGGAGTTGTAATTTCTTAACGGACGCAGTTAAAAACTGTCTGATGTCGGTTTTCGAGGTGAAAAATAATTTGATCGTTTTAGAAGTGCTTGTGTGTCGGTCAGCGTTGTGCGTTAGATATAAACGGAACTGATGTTGTGATTTAGGTTTGAAAAATATTAAGTTTGTAAAATGGTGATACCAGGCGGAAATTCATGTATCAGCTAAGATTAGTTGTAGGTATTGAATCGATCCACGCCAGTTGTTTCAGGATTTGTTGAGATAGATATTCAATCTAGGAGCAAATATGTTCGAAAATATTCTAAAGGTGAGGAGAATGCTAAAACGAGCAGACGCATTTGGAAGTATTGATGAGTAAAAAAAACTTGAGCATGGTTAACTGGAAATCATCGTGACTGATATACAGGTATGAGTTCTGAGTGAGAAGGACTGGAAATAAATATAGGCACCGACACGTGTGAGCACTCTCTGGAGTTGTGTTGAATTGTTGGATTGGATCACTTCCATCAATATGAAGAATAAGGTGTTTATTTTGAATTTAAGAGGAAGTAATTCTGTAGAGATCGACATTATAGGATTACCAGCACAATGTAATAACCAGAACAAAAGATGAAATAATCATCCATAGAATTTATAACAGAAAGACATGAAATGGATGTATAGAGCTAAAATGCGTTTAAATACAACCGTTATATTTCCGGTGTCTTTCATCGAATTATATTTTTGAAGAATGGCATTGTTGAACCTCAGCGGTTACGAATAATGAAGTAAATGGGGGGGGGGTATTCTAACATTTTTCCACACCTATCTATTAATAATTGTCAGTTTTATTACCATAAATGTCCAAAATCTTTGATGACAAGAGTAATTTCACTACTGTGACGTAAATGATTTTTCCCATCGGCACTTGCAGTGAAAATAAGACGAGATCGAAGTTAAAAAGACGATTGCCTTCTTGCATTGGAATGAGCTAACATTATACTCTTGTACATGCTCGCCCGTAAGGAATCAATGCCAATACAATTATGGCTTTAGCCTTAATAAGATAAGAAAGCCCTGAAATTATTTTGAGATGCAATTTCCTTTCTACTTTTATTAGATTATCAAATTTTACTTCCTTTGCATCAGTAAAGTTATACACTTCAATAGTCTATGTTTTCTTGTAAAATATAATGCCAATAAGCCAACTAAGGTCGATACAATCGATTTTGTCTCAGCTCTACATCTATATGATGAGAGATATCATATTGATAAATATCGAAAAAAAATTAAAACAGTTTCATTTATAATTTCCGATTTATATTAGTTGTATATGGTAATTTATTGCAGAAGAGAGGTTTTGAACAGACGTGTAGGGTACATAGAATAATTAAATAAAACATTCATGTAAAAGAACGGGGAGTACCATCAAGTAACTATTTAATATGGGGAATTTAAGAACCGATGGAAAAATAAGCCTTGTGTGCAATCGTATAGTTAAAAATAGCTCAGAATAAGGCGGCGAGCTGGCAGAACGGTTAGCACGCCAAACAGAATGACTACTGACACTTCATCTGTCTTTACCCTTTGATTTCAAATGCTACCGGAGCCGACTTTAACTTACATCATTTTGCGTTCGATAGAATGAGTATCAGTTGAGGACGAGTTTCGGTTAAATGGACTTTCCGTCTCCCCCCGAAACCGCTTGCCTTGTGCCAAAATTTGAAACCAAATTTCAGAATTCGAGATACTCACATTGCTAAGTATGGAATATAGATCCAATTTTGAGATTAAAATATGAAGAAATATCATCTGAATAATCTTATGATATTTAGGGGATAAATATCCTGACAAAACAATAACTTAAGCCTTAGACAGGGTTATGTTTAAAATATTTTACAGATCACTTTACTGACATCTAGGACTTGTGATATGTTCCTTAAATGGTTCCTAATATCAAATACTATCACGTAAACTTACGGCTAAATGCTATTGGGCCGTACCCATTTCATATTTCTGTTACTCTGTATGGACGTTAACGTTGTCCAAATGGTTCTCAATTCTTAAAAACAGAGGGAAAAATTGTCTTCTATAAATAACTGTTCTACTGCCTGAATAAGGTTTCCATCGACAGCTCATTCAATAAATGAATATACTGACGCAATATACAGAATATTTTAATCATAGAACAAGCGACATGTAAAATATTAGGAAATGAATTCGTGATCTCCGTTTCTGTAGTTAAATATTTTATGATGAGAAGTATCATTCGAAGCACATCAATATATTTTATATAAAGAACATGCAAGTTTTATTCTAAATAATATGATGGCTATGTGCAGGGAGAGCATGAGAACAAATATTACTGAAATAATGGGGATAAATTACCCTTAATTTTTTAGAGGAATTTTTGCAGTTATATGTACTATCACCATTGGCACCATATGCATTCACATCCAATGTTATCATCAGAATCATCATAATTTCTAAGTATACGGTGACGATGAAGCAAACAAATAGCCCTGATGTGATGTTGCATAGAGACGTTGAATTAGTGAGTAGATCTCCATCTGACAACGGATTTATTCACTGAATATAATTTGAAAAACGTGCATTTCCTCTGAAAAAATAATATCGAAATAATGAGGAAGACACTACGTAGTCACAAGGTATCCAACAAATATTATATAGAAATATTACATTGGTCAGTGGATAACAATAAATTTGTTAATGAAATAATAAATCTATAAATAAAAGACAGAAAAGTATCGCTTTTTTCATCATTGAAATGGTATCTGCTCGTAGAGAGGTGATCTGAAGCTAAATAACTGAAGACTGAGAAACATCCGATATTGAGACTTGATATACGAGGAAAGGTGATTAAAACACTTTCAGTATTGTTGTAAAATGAATGATATTGCAATTATTGATTATTAAATGCGTAGAGTAATGATGTGTTAGTCGGAGGTGAACAATCTTTGATCACATATTTCTTCATCCAAATATGAACGTATTCACTCGAGAATTTGGCGGCCGAAAATAAATTGATCCTCTGTAAAAGCGATCAGTGTGAATGATCGGCGACGAGGTAATTACTAGTGGAAAACTATATTTACCATGATAATTTGTAATCCGAGTAGAGTGTCACATATAGCTTAGACATAGAATTATCCAGTGTTATTATAAAAGATTATACTATAGTTTATAGAAAAAGATAACCACGATTAGAATTAAAATTGAATGTGAAACCATGTTATTGCATCTGCCCATACATTTCATGCACCTTTTCTCTGCAAGAATATATTAAATTTAGCAAATCAAATATATAAGCACGATACATATATATATATATATATATAATATGAGATACGGCCGTATGTGTATTGAGAAACCAGCGCCCTCCACTGTCGTATTTGCACTGAGTCTTATTGTTTATGAGATATAATGTAATAAAATATATCTTAATATCAAAGGGTAGATTATATAAATCATAAAGGTAGTTAAACGCAGTTATTTTCATTCATGACTTGCAATTCAATTTACTCAGTGATTGAATTCTTGAAATTAAATAATGTTTCAAAGGGACATAAAGAGAACCGGCACATATAATCATTCTTAAAAAATACATACATATACATGTCTACATTATATATATTGTATGCATGTATATTTATGTGTGTGACTGTGTGTGTGAGAGTGAGTGGAGAGAAAGATGGGGAGAGGGTAAAAGATATCGAGACAATGAGAGATATAGATTTAGATGCATAACTCTTTCTAGATCCCCTTCATATTTATTTGTCTATTTGTATACCTATTTTCAATGAACCTAAAAGAAATTAAAGGTCAAACGCCATTGAGCAAATAATAAAGGGGAAATAAATATCACAGATGTCTCTCCCTACGCAGAAAATGGAGGAGCTGGAGAATGGTTTTGGAAGCTCTTCTTCTAAATCCATCCCAATGTTGCAAACTTGTTCGTATCGTCAGTAGGCATCTCAAATTTCCAAGTATTTTTTGCGCCTCAGCCTCTACATTTCGCCTGAGGGAGACTGCGAGGAATGAATTAGTCTTCGCCGGAAGAAGAGTTCCACGTGTGGTCTTTTATCAACCATTGCCACCTTAAACTTCATCCTGCTTCCCTGACATACTCCTTGGGGGATTTTTTCACTTGTTTGGATTACAGACAAATCCTTTGCAGGAAATAACACATAGGTTTATCTGTAAATACTGCATATTTCAGCATTCGATGAATTGCTAAACAAATTTCCATGCTCATCTCTGAAATACTTACTGTGATAATTCTATTTGATATATTTAAAATCAGTTGAAGACTAGAAAACAATTCGTTTCCTTTTATACAAACAAAACGCTAGAGGAAACAGATATAAAAGAATATTTGTAGACTGTTAGTAGATTCTCGTCAGGAATGTTTCATTGATGTTGTAGTCGAATTATATCGGTACATGTTGCAGACGAATCATATCTACCGACAGATGACATAAAGTGATTAAGGGTAGTCAGCATTTCGTGCTATAGTTAATTAACTTGGGTGAGATAGCCGGATCGTAGATTGCATGAATTAGATCGAGAAGAACGGGAGGAGAACAAATGTTGGTCATAATGCAGCGAGAAGGAAATCTGTAATATGTTGTACACAGAAACAGGCCCCAAAACTGTGTGTGATCAAATAGCCATCTCCTCGTATGAAACAGCGACAGTGAGTGGCGTTATGAAGAATAGCACGGTCAGGATTCTGTACCGCTAAGTGGTGTTTGAGTCTGAGATTTCTCGTTGAAATAAGGAAAGGAACAAAAATTTATTCAGTCCATTATCTACACGTTTATTTTCATGCATATATTTATGGATACGAGTATATATATATACATATATATATATATATATATATATATATATATATATATATATATGTGTGTGTGTGTGTGTGTGTGTGTGTGTGTGTTTATGTATGTGTGTGTTTATACATACATACATATAAATATATATATACACACATATATATATACATATATATACATGTATGTATATATATGTACATATATACATGTACATATATATATATATATATATATATATATA
>NC_068985.1:100036311-100036754 GCF_001194135.2 Octopus bimaculoides | reverse complement strand
GTGTGTGTGTGTGTGTGTGTGTGTGTGTGTATGCATGTATGTATGCCTCTATCTATCTATACACACGCACACACACACATATGTATATATATCAGTTTTTATATATATGTATACATACACATACACACACACATAGAAACAAGCGAACACAACTATATATTTAGAAACACATAGATCGAGAAATTGAGGAAGAAAGATAATATATTCAACGCACGTCAATAACATCTTTACAAATTGTATAAAGTAATACATTCACGTACACATATAACATAATACATTGTTTGTGCCATATAGTCAAATAGATATGACCGAAACATATAATACAAAGTATACAAGAGAACATAGATATGTAGGTTGCAGTTTGTTTGCTCTTGGGAAATAATATCAGCGCTTGTTTTCAAATATTTATTACAAAGTTTGTCAATAGAGTTGATCAATATATA
>NC_068985.1:100032001-100036032 GCF_001194135.2 Octopus bimaculoides | reverse complement strand
ATATATGTATATATATATTAACGTGAAAGCAAATTTGAAATTGTTTCGTCGCGGTCGCAGTTATTATTTATGAAAATAATAAACAAAAAACACGAGGAGATGTCTGCGTCGTCAGAAATCATTAGATATAAAATGACGCATGAAGACGTAAGCACTAAAGACTCCCCAGTAAAGTATTTCCTCAGAAGCACAGCACGATTTCAAACGTTTGTCTTTAATGAATAACAGTGGTCGAAACCTAAGTATTGACGTTACTCTATGGAGTACGGAACTGTTGCAACCCACACAACTAGCAGCCATGTTAAGAAAATGTCTATTTAGCAGTGAGTTTGAATATGGACGAAATGTGATGATATTTTAAAGAAAATGTGAAAAGGAATCATTTCGAAAACGTATATGACAATAGTGAGAATGTCGCTCACG
Source organism: Octopus bimaculoides (assembly GCF_001194135.2). Lineage (NCBI taxonomy): Eukaryota > Metazoa > Mollusca > Cephalopoda > Octopoda > Octopodidae > Octopus > Octopus bimaculoides. The sequence continues at coordinate 100,035,609 of NC_068985.1, read as the reverse complement.
TTTGGAAGGCGGTGAACTGCAGAACAGTTAGCACGCAGGACGAAATGTTTAGCGTTATTTCGTCTGCCGTTATGTTCTGATTTCAAATTCACAATGTCTTCTTGCATGGTACTTAATATCCAATACCAATCTCAAATTCCTCACGGTCCTCAAGAGTGCATTTTTCTGAGCATGGGATATCATTCCCAATTTTTCCAAACAACTTCTCAAACCTGATTGTTAATACTCCGAGTACGCCTACATCAACTTGGATGACAATTACTGTCTTCATTGGCCATATTCATGTAATATTTTTGGCTTGCGATTTTGAATCATTTCGAGATATCTATCATCCATTGGATTACTATACCGGAGTCATTTTGGCAACGAACGGTTTCCCATGTGGTCATCCACTTTGGCGTTGACCATTTCATCCATTTTCCCATATTTTGTGTAATGTTAGGACATTTCTCAGCCAGTACATTTGTTCCACATCTGAACCTTGGCATTTCCAGCATGGAACATTCCAGTTGTCTCCTCAGTTACCATTTCAATTGTTAACCTTACCTTAAATCTGTTTTACATGTTTTTTTTTAATTTTTTCCTGATCTCAATACTTAACGATTCATCATTTAAAATATTTTTTTTTCCGTTCTCCCAGATGTTACTCCAAGACCTCCCATTTTATTCAGCATGAGGTTCTTCACCGCTGTTAACCTTTCAGCTGCTGATAAACTCTGATCATTTTGGAACAATCAGCTAATCTGATACTGTTAAATTCTTTCATCATATCACTTAATGCTTCTAACTTTCGCTTTGCAGTCATCGTTTATACTCTTGAAGGACTACATTTAACCCCTTTTCTTGATCGTATATCTACGTTCTAGTTCCTGTTATTTCTCCTTCCTTATTTTACTTTATTTCTTTCTTTCCAAGATGTTGATAGGCTTTCGTAGTTCTTTAATTGATTACTAATTCTTACTTTCACTTAGTTCCCTGCACTGCATTTCCTCTTCTACGATGCAGTTCAAAACCTATTTTACTTCTTACTGTAGATGAAACAGAATTTAATCAATCTGTTCGTTACCAGTTATCAAGGCGCTGCCTCTATAGGGGTTTGTCTCACAAGACTCAATGTGGATCCTCTAACCTTACATGTTATTGTTGTTGTAGTTAGTTTTGCTGTTGTTATCATTTTAATGTTGATGCTGCTGTTTCTGTTATCGTTTTTGTTGCTACTGTTGTTGCTGTTGTTCTTGTTTTTATTACCGCTGCTGTGCTGTTCCTTGCTGCCACATGTCTTCGACGTCAGCGTTGAAATTGTGGTGATCAATTTCAGAATCATATATACATAGTGAATTTCGTACGTGGACACATTAACACACACATCATTTATGTATCAGAGAAATTGTACCATCATATGGCAGAGGAATTATTAGTCCTTGTGTAATCGTTTAGTTATATTCGGTATTGTATAGCAATGCTCTTCCCTTGAACAGCCATTTCGGAACATTAACCATCTCGCTGTAATTCAACGAAGCTTTTAACCAATAAGCAATGATTGTGATATTTAAAGCACTGAACTGTATCAATTATGGTCACAGTGTACAAGATGATGGATTAACCCGTTAAAGATTGAGATTATTTGGCGTGTGTATATAAGAGAACGATTGATTGGATAAGAATTAAGATCCATTAATCATGCTCAATATAATCAGCATACATACGCAAACACTTAGATACATTTATCATTGCCACTCATACATACACGGACGCACAGCCTGCCACACAGACGTAAAGAAACACATACACAGAAACCCCCATATATATATATGTGTGTTTGTGTTTGTTTGTATGTAAAGGGAGAGAGAGAGAGAGAGAGAGAGAGAGAGAGAGAGAGAGAGAGAGAGAGAGCAGAAGGGAGGGGAGACTTGCGAAGGAAAGAGGGTGAGAAACGGAAAAACAAATGATAGACAATCACGGGTATTTGGCATTATATCATATAATATTTTTTGTTACATAAACGTAAAATATATATTTGTCGTAGAAACAATATTGTCCATTAATAACCTTTATAAATGTTTCAAAAATTCCGCAGTTCTTTTATATAATAATGTGTATTAGGCAGATCCACCTGCATACTGATGCAATAAAATCTATCAGACAAGTAGAAATAACTAACACTTAACATCATTCTTGAATATGTTCCAGATGTGTAAACATTACTACATCAAGCAATCGTTGAAAGATGGGAAGATCTATCATAAACGATATTTCTCTTGGCCAAACGTACCGATTGTTACATTTACTCTATTTTCGAGCATATAACGGCACATGGATATATAAGGCACACGGGCATATAAGGCGTGCCACAATTTTCGCAATCCTGATTCGTGTAAAAAATGCAGGTAACTCCGAATCCCCAAGCTGAATATCGTACACAGTTTCATGTATAGGAACCATGAAAATTTAGACTGACGATCTTTGATAAGTTATTATGAGAGACAAAGCAAATATCACGACTGACCTCTACGCTTACTAGAACTGTCCATCTAAAATAACACTAACCAACTCTGCCGAAAACCTAACCATTCGCATATAAGATACAAAGGAACTTTGGAGGAAAAGCTGCTCCTGATATGTCGACAAAGAAAATCAATGAGAATGCAATGAACTGTGTGTATAATGTTTATGTTTTTTTTGCGTATACATGTTTATACGAAAATATACATGCTGTTCGTGTATGTATTTTTTATACGTAATTATCTTGGCTAACTTTTCATTACCAAACTGCACCATGTCGTTGTCGTAAACTCATTCTCAACACGCTGGCGAAAATTATTATTTGTCTACCGTATCAGTCAAAGAAGTTGAATAAGGCCTTATTTCCAATACGGCAATCCTGTTCTCCTTACAAATTCAGTCTGAAATTGTCCGTTCTGTTCTCTGGTATTTATATTTCAATTTATTCAACTTCTTTCAAACATGGATCGATTTCTACGTCCAGAACGATTTGAGGCAGACCCTAATTCGACAAATGCAACCAAACATGGAATCACTGGCACAGGATCTTCATCACCTTTATTAATTATTTAGAACAGCATCAACCAGATAAACTGAATACATTTATCAACTATATTTCTCCATGTGTGAACGAATACGTAGCTGATTTCTCTTCATATGATGATGCCATACAAATATTAGAGAATCTCTACGTGAAGCCCAGGAATGAAATTTTTGCAAGACATCTACTGGCTACACATAAACAAGAATGCGGTCAAAGTCTCGATGAAGTTTTGCAAAGACTCAAACATTAGCGAAGGATTGTAATTTTCAATCAGTTTCCGCTGAGAAGTATTAAAACGAATCTATCCGAGACGCTTTCATCACCGGATTGCAGTTTAATGATATTCGACAAAGGCTTCTCGAAAAGAAAATACCTGATCTTCAGACAGCTTATGATGAAGCCAGATAATTTGAAATAGCCTGTACATACTCGAAATCTTACCATTCATCACCTCAATCAGCCTACAGTTATGCAGCAACGAATAATCTAACCACGGATGCGGGCGAAACTACGGTAGTAGCCACGAACAGTAACAGTAAATGCTATTTTTGTGGGAATAACC
>NC_068985.1:100029588-100031516 GCF_001194135.2 Octopus bimaculoides | reverse complement strand
TATATATATATATATATATATGTATATAACTTTGTGTTCGTGTTTGTCTCCCACCACATTTTTTATGCCCCAGTAATTTTGTAATATGTATGTACCAGGTTTTAGAAAACAATGTTATGATCGATTTATTTGAGGTTAAAACTCGTTACGGTGATGCTCCACCATGACTGTTGTCCTATGACTGAAAGAAGCAGAGTATAACTATTATTGTAAAATGATGTAAATATTTGAAAATATATATGAGAATTACAATTACTTCATCTTGTCATCGAACCGGTTCCGGCTTACCAGAATGGCAACACTCAACCGACACTATCAGTTACAGCTTACGTTAGTACAATTTAAATTAGTATTGTGACATTAAAATATTCATATATTTCCGAAGTGCTATATCTTAAATCGAATTACAGTCCATATTTTAGTATCGTCAAGTAAATTAAGATACATGTACGATAAGCACTATCATCTAAAATATACTACACTCATCGTTATGAATTCTTTTAAGAGCATGTATGTTATTCAAAATTCCTAGCTCTGTAAAATGTACAAAAGTAGTCCTGAAATTATCACTGCAAATATTTGCACGATTTACATCATACGTGAAAGCCATATTAGTATTGAGGTATGATAAGTCGAAATTGTCATAAAACCTGGTATAATACTTAGCGCATTTCATTCGACTATACGTTCTAACATCAAATTACACCGAGTTCGAATTTGCATTTCTTCTTTTCGGTATTTCGTCTGTCTTGATGTACTGAGTTCAAATTCCGCCGAGGTCGACTTTGCCTTTCATCCTTTCGGAGTCGATAAATTAAGTACCAGTTGGGTATTGTGGTCGATCTAATCGACTGCGCCCTCTCCACCAAAATTTCGGGTCTTGTTCCTAGAGTAGAAAAGAATAAAGGCATCCGGCTAATAATCGTTCCTTCTTATGAGGTTCTCGAGACATTCCGCATTTTCTTATTGAACTACCTGCAAGAATGACTTGATAAAGTACATGAGCACACGCACACCATCGAAACGACATTACATGTACAAGTGCAGATGTGCCAAACGTTAAATATTGAAATTATCGCAGTGCAACGTGAAGCAAAATGTTTTGTTTAAAGAAAAACAACATGACTCGTGGCACAGGAACTGAAACCTGATATCACCAGTATGAGTGGTTATAATTTCGTTGTTCGTGTGTAAGTGTAAATAAGTTTAACTTAAGTACACTTTATGCAAAGGGAATCTAATGGGATGAGCCTTTTTGATACGCATTAATTTAATTTTCCCCCTTATAATTTGCTTAAAATTATTGTTTTACTGATTAAGGAATCCTTGCTAAACCTGAATGCAACACATTATTGCTAAAGTACATCTTTGGCTTCAATTCTGATTTTGCACAATTCATATGTGTGACATGAGGAATCAGAGATCAACGTTCTGCTTTATGTGATTTTTAATATATTTAAATTTATGCATAATTTCTCGCGAACAACAGACATCGCAATTATATTTCTCCAGCAGAATTTCTAAGAATTTACATTTCTTAACTTTTGTTACATTTGCAAACACACTCATCAATTTACGTACGTTCATTTACATTATCCTGTAGCCGACATCTCTCACTCATACACCACTTATTTTCCTTTTCACAATTTAATTTACGCTATGTGTCGTTCTACAGTCTTAATATGTGTATATGTGCGTAGATGAACGACATACAACTTGCATATATTCACACACACACACATACAGTTTAACGCCATTTCTTTTATGTATTTATATTTATTTATGCCTCACCCTCTCTCAATCATTATATACATGTCCGCTAATATCTATCTACCTATCTATCTATCTATCTATCTATCTATCTATCTATCTATCTATCTATCTAGCTGTCTGTATGTCTGTCAGTTCGTCCGTCCGTCCGTCTGTCT
>NC_068985.1:100024826-100025568 GCF_001194135.2 Octopus bimaculoides | reverse complement strand
AAATTGAATAGTGTTCAGTCAACGGTCAATCATAATAATGGCCGATCATAACAATGGCTGACCGGAAGTAAGAAATTCTTATTTCAGGAGAGCTATATATATATATATATATATATATATTTCAACAAAGAAAAAGAATGACTTTACTGATAATTCTAATCAGTTTAATTTATCATTTAAATTTTTTTTTTAATGATATGAATTTTACTTCATTCGTTGTCAAACAGATCTAAGGATTCTATATTGGCTGCGTTTGAGGTAGATTTGTGGATTGTTAATCAGTTTGGGACTGAAAGACTGTTCATGAATGGTAGCTGAAAGAAAGTAGTAAATGATGATCAACACACGATACTTGAATGGAGGTGGAGGTGGGAGAAGGTGAGGTGTTAAAGGAGTGTTTTGCGAAACTATTTGAATAGTTGACTTTTGGTCAGAAATCTAATGACTAGATGTTTTTCCAAATTCTTTCTTTTAATAATTTTCTATGTTTTAGGTGTGTGCCTTGGTGTTGGTGTTAATGAGGTGTAAGATACATGTCTTTTGATAAAAAATGTCTTTTGATAGAAGTGTTTTTTTATATGTATCTTGGTTTGTAAGGAGAAGTGAGAAAGATCATGCTAAGCTTATATTTATTTCCCGATAAACAAAATGGTATATATACATTTCTTTCTCTCTCTCTCTCTCTCTCTCTCTCTCTCTCTCTCTCTATATATATATATATATATATATATATATATATATA
>NC_068985.1:100020318-100024352 GCF_001194135.2 Octopus bimaculoides | reverse complement strand
TGTGTGTGTGTGTGTGTACACATGCCATTGTCTTTTTTACATATACGTATTAATAAAAATAAGTCCCTTCATTAATTCATCCCCCGTACATCTTTTTCCTATATTCTCTTCCCACTTACATTGCTTTCCGTTGATTTTAGTTTTCTTGATTGCCAGTAATTCCATGACACTTTATAATTAATCTCTGAGGATAATCCGAATCATTTCACAAGTTCCAGAATATGCTTATTAACGTAATCACCTGTACGCATCCTGTTATGCTTCAATTGATTAAATTAATTAAATGATACTTCACATTCCTTAATATTGTCACACCTACAGAATCAGAATATCAATAGAATACATTATTCTCTGAATGTGTTCCCCGTGACATTGTAATTACCTAATACTTGTTATATCACATGTTGCTTAAAAAGGAACAAAGATACTGGATCTCTAGAATGCATTCTATCATTTAGCAAATACTTGCTTTGTACGTCTCTAAAATAATCCATTAAATTTACCTCTTCTTATTTATGTTTATCTGGGATGTTCATTAAGGCCATTGATTTCTTTCCAGAATAACTGCGATATATGCCGAATCAAGTTGATTTAAATTGTATGTATCTTTAATGCAAGATCTTTATTTTATTGCCTTTCTTTTCTATTTCTTACACACCGGCAGTTATTTTGATTTGAAGGACACTGAGATAATAATTCAGGGTAATCGTAAGAATGTTAGTTGGCACTCCGTCGCTTACGACGTCGAGTGTTCCAGTTGATCCGATCAACGGAACAGCCTGCTCGTGAAATAAACGTGCAAGTGGCTGAGCACTGCACAGACACGTGTACCCTTAAGGTAGTTCTAGGGGATATTCAGCGTGATACAGTGTGGCCCTTTTAATCACAGGCACGACAGAAACAGGAAGTAAGAGTGAGAGAAAGTTGTGGTGATAGAGTACAGAAGGGTTCGCCACCATCCCCTGCCGGAGCCTCGTCGAGCTTTAGGTGTTTTCGCTCAATAAACACTCACAATGCCCGGTCTGAAAATCGAAACCGCGATCCTACGACCGAGATTCCGCTGCCCTAACCTACTGGGCCATTGCGCCTCCCGTAAGAATGGTATTAACGTTAATTGCATGTCTTCAAAATACAAATATCTTACGGAAGCAAATAAAAATTTTTTCACGCTTATATATTTTTGATTTATTATTTTATCTGTTACAGTCATTGCTGATTGGACATGCAACAAAATCACTTCGAAGGATTTTCTTGATCAAATCGACACTAATATTTAATCTTATCCTCTCACTGATAGTTGTACTATCCGTGTCGTCTACCAAAGAAGAAACAAAAGAGCAATAGTTGCCAAGCGGGTGGGGGACTATCATATACACACGTGTCTGTGTTTTTGTGTGTAGGTGGGTGTATGTGTCTATGTTTGTGTGCGTGTGTGTGCGTGTGTGTGTATGCGCGATTACGATAAGCACTGTTTTATTCTATTAGTTTCTTCGTACATTCATGATGACGGCTTTGTGGTTGCTTGGAATTCTGCCTTGGTTATTTGAAGATCACTTGGAACAACCAAAGCATTGTTACACACAAACACAATGGTGAAACATAAGGTAGCACCTAATTATATAAGTTTGCATTCTAATTTCCCCTACCTTAGCTCTGTTTTCATCGATAGTAATAATCTGAAGAATACCTGGATGACTTAATGTTCCATGTTACCTTTTCAGATCTACCGATAACAATGCTGCGCAATAATCACGAGACAAACAGTCGGGTCCCTTATTATCTGTCCCAGGTCAGTAAACAGTTTCATAGCTAAAACAGGAGAGTTCTATCTTCCAGCTTTGTATTTTGTTATTCTTGACTTTACCCTTTTGATGGGTGTCATAGATGAAGACAACTGATTTCTGGTCAGTGATAAGTTTGAAATGGTTTCTCAATAAGAACTGTCTCCATTTCCTTGTTGTTTCCACAATAACATAAGATTCCTTCTCAACGGCAAAGTGATGTTGCTCGCTGGCAGTTAAGAGTCCTTGAGAAGAAAGCTACTGGACGCCCTTCTGGGTTTAGAGTTGCAGCAATGTCGATGTCGAAAGCATCTGGTGAACATGATGGATGATAGAGGACTTCCAAGTTCTGTACCTGTAACATGAGCAACGTACTTTGTGCAACATGTCGACGATGATTGTCTTGCAAGAGAAGTGTCTCTATTGACTAATATCGGTTGTTTAATTGCAAGTTCGCTCATCATTTCATCTAATCGGCTGACGTATACATCCACTGCAATTGACTTACCGGGTCTCATGAAGTTGTAGTGGATGACACCAGCACTGGACCACCATTAGCATTATATTTGGTGAATATTGGTTTTTGAATTTTGTTTTGTCTCTATCCACACACCGTGCAGGCCGCTTGTTATTGGGGAAAAGGATCCATTTTTCATCAGCCGATGCAAAATCAGTTCGCTTTTATTCCGTGACAGCAAACAACAGCAGGTTTCAAGACGACGTGTCATTTGATACTCGTTTAGGTCGTGTGGTACCCACTTCTCCAGCTGCTTTATCTTGTCGATTTTTTTCAGATGGTCAAATACAGTGGTAATCGAAACATCAAACCTTGCTGCTAACTCACGCGTAGATTGAGATGTGTCTGCTTCGACTATAGTTGCCAGCTCATCATTAGCCACCTTGGCTTCAGGTCTACCATGGGTCTGATTCCCATAAGTAAGGTGACCACACCGAACTTCTCATACCATCTACACACAGCACGCTTATTCGCCACAACTTCACCAAATACCTCATTAATGTTTTGAGCTTTCTGGGATACATTGGTTCGGCGAGGGAACTCATATTCATGGGTTCACAAAAATTGATATCCAAAGGAAAATTCATAATATAATAAGACACCATGAATTGCATTTCCCAAGTGATAATGTAACCCTTCAATGTTGCAAAACAAAGAATTGTGAGAATAAATTATTAGAATTAAAGACTGTCAAACTCGGTGCATAAGAAAATCGGACACTTTATACTTAATGACCTGGTATATATATATATAACCCCATTTTCAAGAAATCAACGATTTCTTGAAGATGGGGTCATAACCCCTAAATATTGAATACAAGGAAAGTCTACATTAATTCACATATTTGTTTTCTTGTGATTTACCTTGCATTATTTTGGCCTTACTCACGATCCTTTATACAATATATTCTACACAATGCTTCATAATCGTTCAATTATAATATGTGTGTGCGCGCTCACGAGATGCTTTCTTTTTTTTTTCAGTTACGCCAACCACATCTAGTAATACAACTGCGGTCAGGCCGGCACTATAGAATGAATACACTTTGCGGAGGTGCCACGCAGTGGGATTCAGCCCAGAACAACGCAACTGGGAAAGAAATTTCTTACTGCATAGCTATGCCTGCGCTTATCAGTTACCTAACAGAAATAATATATCCTTTGACTGGAAGGGTGGAGCAATTACTTGTAACACGGTTACCTCTGCTGAAAGAGGCAAGAATGTTTGACTGAAAGAAAAATTAAATCTACAATCGTAAAAATCAGAATGTTTCACTCCAAAGTAATATTTAACTCGGAACCGTATATTTCTAAAACGAACTGTCGATGTAATCAATAATATCTCTGTCGGTATGTACCGTAGGTTAGTCTTAGATATGAAGGAAGTAAGTCTTTTTATATAACGCAGTGGACAAAGTATATATTGCTCAATTACTTATAAGCTATCTAATATATATGTACCCCAATTAAGATATTTATCAACTGCAGTAGTATGTTAATTCGAGTTTGAATTATATTGCAACACCTTCTGTTATAGCAATTGGCGAAGGGGATCGAGAACGTATCTCACGATTGGTTCAGAAACCCAGGCACTACTCCTTCAGCTTATTTCCCACTTCTTTTCTCTTTCTATTTTCCAATGCAAAATATAATATGGTTACGTTAATATTAGTCAGTATAACAACTCGGCGAAACTAGTATTCAAATATATTACCAATAATATATATATATATATAT
>NC_068985.1:100016197-100019785 GCF_001194135.2 Octopus bimaculoides | reverse complement strand
TATATATATATATATATATATTTATATATATATATATTGATGAGATATTTATCACTCACTATCATGAGCACCATTGATATACCACAAACACCATCACCTGTAATACTACTTTAATAGTTGTCACTACACTCTAACCAACTAAGGACATTCCTGCTTGGGAAATCACTAATGCATTCTCAGGAAATACATTATCGCAGAAGCCAATGATATTTGTTTCCTTAAAATTTTTGATAATGTTGAAACAGAATTTATTAGTGAAAAATCTAGCAGCTTATAAAAGAAAAAAATATCATGAGATATTAATATTCAGAGAAGAATTAATGCACGTTTTGGGAGTCAGCGAGGTGAAAGTTACTAATTTATCGTCCTGAAATTTAAGATCTTCAATAATGTTTCTGAACTTTTGAAATAAGCACGAGGTTAAATAAACCAAGTTTTGTGTCTTAAACTGCAAATATTATTTCTATTAAGAAGTTAAACAGATATATCAACAGCAGAAGCCGAATATCCGGAGAGTATAATTAGGTGAATCGTACAACTTCTAATTTATTGATTTTGTTTAGCCATTGGATAATGATGGTATGCAAATTAGATGATCAAATTAATCAAGAATCTCTTTAGTATCGACTGAAGAGGCATGTACTGTAGCGCAGAACATCCTATTAGCGGTTTTGTTCCCAAGCTAATTAACTGGATGACAAGCAAGGTATCATTAACCATTGGCTTCCAGACATCTCAACAAACAAAAAAAATTGAAGAACCTCATTGTCGCAAATTCAATTTCATAACATTGTCCAATTCACAACGAAGGAGATATAGTTACACATGAGAGCATATTTTACCATTGGGACATATATATATATATATATATATATATATATATATATATATATATATATATATATATGCATGTGAGTGTGCATGAGTGTGTATAAGTGACAGTGTGTGTGTGTATGCTTATATATCCTATATGTGTGTGTGTATGTATACACATCAAATATGGAATCTAGTTTTACAGTTGCATGATTCTTACTTCGTTAGTATAAATTCTGATCGGATGCGTGTACCGTAGATGTATTTTAAATCCTTGTGTAGATTAGGAATCATGCCACCTAGATTAATTCAATTACTATTTAAGCCGAAGCGACGAAAGAGATTAACCTCATAGAAAGCCATGTTGTATTGAATACTTTGGTGCTTTCTGATTTTATTCTGCGTTGAAATACCCTTGGGTGAAACATATTTTTTCTTCATTATGAATCAATCAATAAATTATTGATTTGTAATGATGAACTCACTGTAACTTTTCTGTGTGTCAGGATTTCATACCATCTCATGAAAATAGTTCTTAATATTTCCATTTAATGCATAGTAAAGCGTAAAATGTTACTATGTTAGTTATTTTATGGGGTGGAGAAAATGGGATCCAATACGGCTGGAGTTTATTTTAAAGGTTAACAGAAGAGAAAGGCAAATCCTGAGAGTGGTGTTATTCGAACAATGATTTCAAAGTCTGGAACAGAGCTAGCAATTTTCGAGGCGGATTTAAATCAATTACATCGACTCCCGTACTCAACTGATACTTATTTTGTCGACCTCGAGGGGATGAAAGGCAAAGTCAACCTCAATGGAATTTGAACTCAGAAAACGAAGACGGACGAAATGCCGCTAAGCATTCCCCTCGGCGTGCTAACGACTCTGCCAGCACGACGTCTTGTATGTAAATAATATTTTCTACTATAGTCACAAGGCCTGAAATTTTGTCCCGGATTCGAAACCACGATCTTACGATCATGAGCCAGGCGCCCTGACATACACACCTCCACTTGTATTAAATAATGCCAGATATTCTGCCTGGCAATATCAATATCACAGTCAGTGTTGAAGGCAACGAACTGGCAGAATTGTTAGCATACCGAATGAAATGCCTAACAATATTTCTTCAGCCGTTACGTTGAGTTCAAATTCCGCCGGGGTCTACTTTACCGTTTTATCCTTTCGGGATGTGCAAACATTTTAAACCAATATGACAACCAATATTCTCTGAATATGCTGTAGGTCTCATTGGAAATTTACTGTGCAAATTTTGTCTTTCATTGCAAAGTATATGAGCATCCATGTGAATGGCTATCACTGAGAATTTTTCCTTTAAAAATGTTGGATTCCGTTTTGAATATCTTGTGTGTGCACACATTGTTTAACGTTCGTATTTGTAAAACAGCTTAGAAGAAAAAAAAAAGCTGCTTCAAACTCTGACACCTCTCACGTTGTATGTAATGCAATAGAAAATTATAGTCTATGTGAAAAAGATTGAGAAGAATTAATCTGAATTATATGATATGGTGATTAATTGAAATATCTATTGAAATAAATAACAAAGACAACCACACATAAACAAAAGGAACCATAGAAACACAGAATTATAATTGAAAAGCTAATATGTCATACAATTTAAAATATAAGATATATATGATGGCATAAATATTCTTCTAAAATACATTCCTTAAAATTTTGAATATGAATTCTAGTTTCTGATTTAAAATATCACAATGAACAGGAAAGGATAACTATGAAATTGATATAGTAATTACTAAGCTAGTTAGAATTTGATTTAATGATAGCCGTTCCTTAAATGAATTCAGAGTTCCAGTTTTCAATATTGTATATATTGCCAACCGCCCTCCATTTTATTTCGCTATAGTTGTATTTTGAATATTATCGTCAATATCAAAAACAATGCGGGTATCACTAATAGAGGTAGTTAGCAAATCACCCTTGTATGTCATATTTGTATTCCAGAAATACATTTGGTTGTGTAGGTACAGTGTTATGCATCAGAACACAAAATCGAAGGTTTATATAAGAGCACCTAGTACATATGAGACAAAAAAGATTCCAATTAAAATGTCTATCCAATGACTTTATACAATAAATTGTATATATTTCGGGGACTAAAAATTAAGTACTGTTCAAGTACTGGGATCGATGCGATCGATTGTCTCCCTTCCCACTAAAATCTAGGCTTTGTGACTAAAGCAGAAAGGATTATCATTATCATCATCATTATTATTATTATTATTGTTGTTGTTGTTATTATATGCTTGGCTTTTGTTTGTATTTGTGCAAATTGACCGTAAGTCTTACCCAGAGACCTCTCAAGAGACAAGTTACAAGTTCAAACTGGTGTTATGCCTAGGGAGCCATACATTTGGTTTTGCACGGAGCATTGTTCTAGAGATTGTCTGTCAAAACATAAGTAAATTATAATTTTGTTATAAAAGTAACTTTATTATAAGATGATAATCTGATGCTAAGATGACAGTGAAACGGGTTTGCTCTTACGTATATTTAAAAGTATTTTGACACTGTTTACAGACTAAAATATTTTAGGGATTATATAGATTTTGGGGATTACATAGACTATTTGGGGGATTACATAAATTTATTGTTACTATTATTATTATTATTAATATTATTATTATTATTATTATTATTATTATTATTATTATGTTGTTTTTTCTATTATTATTATTATTATTATTATTATTATAATTATTATTATTATGTTGTTTTTCTATTATTATTATT
>NC_068985.1:100010027-100014158 GCF_001194135.2 Octopus bimaculoides | reverse complement strand
TATTATTATTATTATTATTATTATTATTATTATTATTATTATTATTATTATTATTATTATTATTATTATTATTCAGGTCTTATTTTTGTGGAGGTGAGGGCCTAATGGTTAGAAGAGCGGACACGGTGTCCAAAGATCGCGGGTTCCAATCTCAGACCGGGCGATGTCTGTGTTTATGAGCGAAACACCTAAGCTCAACGCAGCTCCGGCAGAAAGCAATGGCGAACGTCTTCTGAATCTCTCGCCTCCTGCATCTAGCAGCTCAACTGAGACGGATCGGCGTCCCGTCCAGGTGGGGGACCTTTACGCTTATAACCCTTATAAGCCAAGCATGGCTTGAGAAGGAACACAAAACCACAACAACAACATTATTATTATTATTATTATTATTATTATTATTATTAGTATTATTATTATTTTCATTATTAATGTTGTTGTTGTTGTTGCTGTTGTTGTTATTGTTGTTGTTATCGTCTTATATAAACTTTAACTTTGTCGGTTTCGGTAGATCTAGAAATTGTTGTTGAAATAACTTGTTTATGGCTGCAATATTTTATTGAATTTTTATTTAACATCTGTTGCTACACTAAGTGAAGGAGGATACTGGCACAATGCCCTCTCAAGTGCTCAGTTGTTGTTAGATTTATTTTCTTTTGTGTGTCTGTTTTTTTTGTTTTTGTTTTTTTTGTGGGGAGCTAGTTGGATTTATGGAGTTGCTAATGCCAACGTACTGTTTCTATGAGTAGGTAGCATATAACACGAGTGCGCAAAAAAAAAACTCGAGAAAAACAACGACGACAATACCAAGAACAGAATAGAACGCTTACAAATTCAACTGAAACGTTAGCAACAATGCTAGCGACGACGAGATTCCATTAACGGAAGGAGAAAATAATTTTTGAATAAATTACAGTTCAAATTCAACTGATATAGCAACAAATAAAACTGGTAGCAACAATATTAACAGCAACAACATTAGTAAAATTAATCAGAGTAGGAAGAAGAGATACGTAGACAATAGTGCATCTATATCAACATTGGTGGGAACAGTACAAAGAGCAGTAACACTACTAATAGCAACAGCATCTGCAAGAATAGTAAGCATTCTTTCATTGGTGGGCTTAACATAACGGAACATTATATTTTCTCCCTAGATGACACATGTTCAAAATTAGTGGATGCAGCTAGATTTGCGAAATTTCATGTAAACAATTCAGAGCTTGCCAGCCACTTTTAACATTTGTAACAGCCGCTAGAAAATCTGCCAATTGTGGAAGCATTACTGTTAAAACTTGTTTGCTAGAGCCGGTCGCAAACGTCCAAAACCGTCTAAAACCGTCTAAAACCGTCCAAAAATGGTCGTCGGAGATGTATGACAGGAATTTGGTCATACATTTAGGATAAGGAATTTCAGTGTTGTTTAGGTAGAGATCTTATTTAAGAATGAAACACTCGGACTGGTCGACCACAACTGTGAGGATTTGGGGAAGAAGGTTAGAAAGGCGAAAATACCGGGTGTTCTTTAAGGGTATATTTCTATTTGATTCAGGTACGCTTATTGCTTGAGTCTAGTGGCCAGGTGGAAAGAACCGCCTGTTTGACTCTCTGCCTATTGACCATACCAGCAATAACCGTAAGGATAAAACGAAAAAAAAAATAACACAACAGTAGAAGATGCAATATTAGCTTGAATTTCGTTAGCCATATTAACTAATGCTGTAAAAAGTATTGACAATAAAAAACGCAATCACCACCCAGGAGATATCCCAATCCTATGGTATCTCATTCTTCTCCTACATATCCCCTGATTACATGTACAAACACAGCCACATGCCAATGGGAAAACGTAACCCAACCCTTGTCCGAAGCGGAGGGAAATATCAGTAAAAATCACAACCACTATCCCCACGGACAGCAGAAAAAAGAAAATAAATAAATGACACAAAGAATACACGTGAAGAAAACTAAGAAACACACCAATACAACAAAAAGCAGGACGGTATTAGTATGATCTAAATTCCACTCATTACGACAACAAATTTACTCACATTTAATTTTCTGATTGTAAGATGTAAAAAAAATAGACAACTGCTATCATACTTGCCACATTATAATAATAATAATAATAATAATAATAATAATGATAATAATAATAATAATAATAATAATAATAATAATAATAATAATAATAATAATAATAATAATAATTATTATTATTATTATTATTATTATTATTATTATTATTATTATTATAAGATAAGGAAAATATTATTTGTTGCATAACTGATATTCGTTATTTGATTAACTTTAGAAACTTATAAGAAAAATTTATAAAATTGTGTTTATTTGCGTTAGAACCTATTCACACAGCATATCTGATTTAAGAATTAAACGATAGACAGTTTTGACAAATTCTATTTGTGTATTATGTCTACATCGAAATTTCGTAGAATGAAGAAGGTCATACAGCCGGAGAATTGTTATACAGTTCGTATCTGAAGACAATTATGTGCACAAATAACATTATAATTTCTGTCATTACCAAATATATAGTAAAGTAAAGAAACAAATGAAAAGTCCACGTGATGGATTTGTGTTGAAACTCTATATTTTATACATGGTTTAAAACCCTATATCCGAAATTCCAATATCCGAAGAATCCCAAAATTCGAATGCTTATACTGATAGATGAGATGACACGCCACAAATTGAAAATTCCTCAAACTGCTGGGATTTTTCCCCCAAGTACATCCTTTTCTTTGCCATTGTGCCTTTTGAGCTTGTTTTGTTTTGTTTTTTCTTCGGTAGGCCCGAAACCTAAATCTTACGAGGAATCTGAATTTCACCTCCTTGTAATTGTCTAACATGACTATTGTCATTACTTGAACTTTTCTTCAAAACTAAAGTTATCATTTTTGTAGTTTTGATTCTAACTACCTATATAACCTTGTTCAATGCTTTGTTTTTATGCCTTGCATAAAAAAAAACTAAAACATATAAAGTAAAAGGAAAAAAATAAATAAAGTATGAGTACGGTAACTTTTAATCAAAACAAGGGATCGCAGTTGGAAACTGATATTTTACCTTTGCGTATAAAAGGGTTTTATTCTTTCTACTAACTTCAGTACATTCGCATGCAATGTGGCCCTTTCGATGACTAAGCAAAAAAGACATCTCATGCCAGTGCTTCCTCATTGTATAAATTATTACTTATCTTAGCGCACAGCAAATCCTACTTTAGTCAATGCAGGGTTATTGCTAATGAAGTTGAGAAAATATTTTTATAAAGAAATTATCAAAAATTTATATAAAATTACATTCAATGTATACGTATAAACTATATTATGAAATGTAAATGTGTATCAGAATTGAGCTTGTGTCCCATTTCAAAGTTGTCTTGTAGATGTGGTTATTAATATCGACATAAATCCGAAATCTGAAAAAAATCTGTTCCATGAATTGCGGATAAGGGATTCTCAACTGTACTGCAAATTTCGAGTTTGCTCACATTGTTACTAAATATAAAATTACGCTGCATGTCGTAGGTAAATAGAATTCTCGTTGTTTGAATTCTGAATCTTCATAAAAAATATTGTTCTTCAGCAGCGAATGTCACGTGGTTTCACAGTATATTCAACCGTTTATGCGTTTTTAATTGTAGTGTATTGAAACTAAACGTTCTGATTTCAAATTCCGCCGAGGTCACCTTTAAATTCCGTGCTTAGGGAACGATGAAATATATACAAGTTGAACATCGAGGCCGATGTAATGGACTTGACTCCTCGCACGCAATTTTAAGCCTTATGTCTACAGTAGAAAGCACGATAAAGCAAAGTCATATATATTACGTACATGCGGTCTTCTATAATGTTTTATACACGACTTTTGCAAATAAAATAGTTTTAATTTGTTTCTTCTAGCTCCAATATATTCGTATACAATAAACGCAGTAGTGGCTGTGTGGTAAATAACATGCTTACCAGCCACATTGTACCAGGTTCAGTCTCAATGCGTGGCACGTAGGGCAAGTTTCTTCTACTATAACCTCGGGCCGACCAAAGCCTTGTGAGTGGATTTGGTGGACGGAAACTGAAAGAAGCCCGTCGTATGTATATGTATGTGTGTCTGTGT
>NC_068985.1:100007878-100009642 GCF_001194135.2 Octopus bimaculoides | reverse complement strand
AAGAAAAAGTGTAGCCCTTCCGATGACTAAACACGAGAGAGCCTGTGGTCTATCATACTATAAATTATTACTTATCTTAGCGTCCTATTCTCATGTATTTTCCTATGTAATTTAAAAATATTATTAATCTGTTTGTTTCCAAGAATATAAATATTTTTTGATATTCTATTTTGTAAATTGTTCTCAATCTAAGTATCTTGAAACATTTAAGACTAGAAGCTATAAAATATTGAAAAATTAACTACTCTTACAAAAAAAAAAAACAGAAACATAAAGAAAATAGAAATATACAGATGAAAATAAAAAAAATATTCAAACTTCTCGAGAATCATGTGAGTACGCGTGATTATTTGTAGATGTTAATATGATTTTCTAACTAATAATTTCCTACTTATTTGGTTTTTAACTTCAAGTTTACTTTCCGACATATTCCGTAATGAATCTTTATGTGTTTCATACAATATTGTTTTCATTTAACGAAACAATAGTATCAACAAAAATTTAATGTTTATATATATTTTTTTTAACATTTAGTCATTACTTCTATAAACGTTAATTTTAAGGTAAATCTAAAAATGCAATAACAAAATGATTATAACATTTTGTAATATAATCTTTAAACATAAACCTGCATAAATCTACCATGGTGACGGATGTCTCAATATTTTCAAGTAGAATACTTCATTTATTTTATTTTCATGAGGAAAGATTTATCAAGGCTTCGAAGTTTCTTCTAAGTTGCTGTTGTCAACCGTACTTGAATATTTTCATTTCTTACGGATATTTTCTTTTGTGTTTGTTTGTTCATTTTGTAAGTGAGATATGTTGGTTTTTGCATAGATTTAGCTTAATAACTATATTTTCAGCGTCTTACTTTAACATTAAACGGAATCTTACACAGAAATACCGCAGTCACAAGTGAGAATACAATATAAGAAGAAAAGAAGTAAACATCCGTAGACTATCTACATGTGATATAGAAACACAATAGCGCGACAAAAATTCTGAATATTTCTTCTTCAGCAACAACACACTATCATATTTTCGATCAACGATATTAGAATTGTCGACAGACGTCTGTCATTACACTTAAGAACTCCCAGCGGAATCAATGACTGCAACAACTCTTTTGATCTCAAAGATTTCATTATAGGTAGCATGGATGTAATATCACTATATCCATCAACTGGTATTGATTTCGCGGCAACAATAAAAAAAGTGTAGAGAGAAAATATGTGATATAGTGAGAATGATATAATATTTCGAAATTTCGATGCCAATGAAGTAGGTCTACTGACATGTATATTGGGCACTCCAGCACGATCGGCAAAAAGTTTTACCTCACATGCTCTGGCTAAGTTAGATTTCAAACCGTTGTGTTGGCTGTAAAAAGGAGCGCATTCTGTGAGCAACTAGAAGAGAAATATACAACCAGAAATGAATGTCTGTGCCGAGTGCAATATGATGCTAAAGAAGGTCATTATAAAATAGTATATTAAATTACATAATTTGAATTATCACAGATATTAGGTATTCTATTGCTTAGGATGTAGACTTATAAATGATATGGTACATTAGGCACCGTACTTAATTAAACGCTACGCATCTATTTCCAAGTATTTCCTTATTTCTTTATGTGTTCCTTTCAGTTGAAGAGCGTTAAACTAATACATCCTTTTGTTGTTTACACCACCTGTCCTCGTTTGTTGTTATTTTTTTCGTAAATTCTCCCATATATGTATATATATATATATATATATATAT
>NC_068985.1:99995203-100007372 GCF_001194135.2 Octopus bimaculoides | reverse complement strand
GAAGAAGAAACAGATGTAAAGACAAATATGTTGCTACATCTATGTGTGAAAGTTTTTTTTTAATATTGAGAACGCCCGTGTATGCGCCCGTGCGAGCTGGTTATTGCGCGTATTCTTTTGCCTGTGTGTGTGTGTGTGTGTGTGTGTGTGTGTGTGTGTGTGTGTGTGTATTCACGTGTGCGTGTATTTGTGCGTATGTGCATAGTATAGATTCAAACGGTTCAAGCAATTGCGTTCTTCTGATCTATCTTTTATGTTGCTTTCTTTCTAAAGTAATTTTCTTCATATGTCTTTTATTTGTATTTACTTGGATTTTTTCCCCCGTATATGCCGCTCGCCATTATCATTTTCTCGGAAATATAAAGAGGCTATTTTTGTTTCATGTCTGACTAATTTTGAAGCCATAAACTTTCTTTGATCGCATATTTCTGTCTAACTTAATTGTTCTGAGCAAAAAAAAAATATATATAATAATATTAATAATATAAATATTAACATTAATGCTGATGTTACAACTACCGCCTTCCCCGACACGTCCCCCAGACACCTACATACACAGATACATTAAACGTACGGCCATCAGCGCCACCACGAGTACGATTATACTACTACTGCAACTACTACTACGATACGGATAACAATAAACTGATGATGATGATGATAATAATGATAATAATAATAATCTCAGCTATAATAATAAAGAATTATGAAAGATAAAGCTTGTGTCTGCAATATATTGCAGGCTAATTTAAAACTACTTTCAACGCCGCTCTCGATCGCATTCTAATTCGACCATTCACACATTCACGTAAATAGAGAGCACTATACTTCTAGCCACAGAGATAGACAGATACACAGATAGACAGAGTTATACGTTTGTATATGTGTATCTATAAAATATGACTAAATAACATCATCCATTGTATATCAGTTATAAAAAACACAAACGCAGGCATCTATCAAAATCATTAATTATAAGTGGTAGGAAATTGAAAAACAATTTCCATTTCGAAATCCTATTGTGTTCTTAACATTTTTAAATGAATGACAAAAATGTTATTTGAAAATTATTCCGTGCGTTTACATTGTCACCCACATATTTCATGTTAGTTGTTCGTGTCTTTCAGACGTATTATCACAAATGAAAAACATATATACGAAACAATATTTTCCTGTTATATTGATATGACATTGCGCATATATTTGTACATAAAAACTAAATAATAAAATAAATTTCATAAGAATATCACGCCCATTAATAATCTATGATAAGATATTGAAGATGCAGATGTATATATTTGAGGATATTTCATGAGAGTCGATTTAAATTTATGTTCCTATCACACAGTAGAATATTTCGCGGAACATATATTTTCCCGTCAATCACTCAGTGAACCAATAAACGAATAAATCAAGTAATTGATCACTATGAATTAAAGTCCCCCTTCGGTTATGAATGACCATGGAATTTCCCCTACAATATTCCTCTCCAAGCACTAGTCTGGGTAAGGTTATTTTTCGACGACTTGCAGTCGTCCATGCATGCCAGCTTCCCCTCCCTACACTAGCGATGATATCCAAGGGAAGGCAAAGACCGGTATAGCTGGGCTCCAGTGATGTCACAATGGATTTCTATGGCTGAACCAACGTGACATATTGGGTTGGCAACTAAGTATCCACGGTTTTGTTTTTTTTTAATATTGGAATTCATTGAGTTTTTAAATTTTGGAATCTATTTTTCGAGAATTCTATTTTAGAATCATTTTGGAATCTATGTTGTTATTTCTTTTTAGTTAATTTTATTAAATTTTTGTTCATTTCCAGATCATTAAAATGGGATATCAAGTTAAGAAAAACGAGCATTTTTGACACCTCCTGCTTTTTGCTTTTTATCTAGGTTCGAAAGCAGCAAAAGCTGCTCGTGACATTTGTGCTGTGTATGGAGAGGGTGCCATACCTGAAAACATCGCACGTGATTGGTATGGCAAGTTCAAAAATGGAAATGTTGACCTCAAAGACGCACTCTTTTCTGGCCGTCCAGTTGAGTTCAATGAAGAGTGATTAAAGCAACATTTGCACGAAAAGTCTCGCCACTTCTTGGATGAAAATGATCAGCCTAGGCGGAGACATTCGGTGAATTCTTCAATTAATTTCGGTAGGTGATGCAAGCTTGATCGGAGTCATTGCTGAGTTTTGAATTTATATTTTGTTAAAGATGAAAATAGAGACTTAGTGAAGAACTATTTAACACTGAAAACTTTATACATACTTTATATTAAATGTAAGTCTTAAAATGGACAATTTAAATTAAAAATTCTTATTTCTTACTGTTAGCAAAATAAATTATATTACATTAATCTATTTTAAAGCTTAAGACAGAATATAGTAAAATACATACAGACTATTTCAGTATATGTAGTTGATGGGTAACTATGTGAAGTGAAATCTGTATTAGACGTTTCCTATTTCACAAAACTATTCATATAATTAGCACAAACGTCATTGACTATTTGCGGCATTACCCCAGCAGATTTAATTCACTATCATATTTATATACTATCTCTCTATTACTTTGCAAAAGTATTTAATATGTTAGCTTAAAACGCTTATTTTCCATATTTAATTATCCTCTGATATATATTCGAATTTTCCTTCTTGATTTATCTTCTATATTCCGTTCATTTTGCTTCTCCTGATTGTTGAACGAATCTAGTTAACTGGTTCTATTTTTGATTTAATTCGTCTTTTGTCATGGATTTATTTCGTTCTTTACTGGATTCAGTTATGACAGTAATAGAGTGAAAGGTTATTCAGTTATTTCATTGCTCACTGATACATTATTTTCTATCTTACTGACGTATTCCTTGCTAAATTCAAATCTTCCTATCTTTCTTTACGATAATGGATGTTGTTTCTGTATGAAACATTTTATTTCATGGATTACCACAATATCTCTTTGTAATTCCTATGAAATGATTCATTATCCATCTGATCAGGTTGGTAAGAAATGAAACTATCAAATCGTGGTTTCGCTCAAAAGGCTGACGTCACCAGTTTTATTAAAACAATTATGCTCACGCAACGTATCTCATGATTTTATTTCATTTGTAATCAATATCACTACAGGGCGTCATCTCAATAAATTTATGTTACATATAATATATATGAAGTGTTTATAAACCCATCAAACTGATAATTGCTATAAATAAATTGAAGAACTCAATAATAAATTTGAATATCATTCCCCCTTATAATCATTTAATTTGATATAAAACGTAAATTTTACGCATAATTTTAGAGATTTCATTCTGTAATATATTAGATATTAGACTCCTATCTTAGCTTCAAGTGTTTAGTGAAAACAATTGCATGATATATAATTTAACTACAATGCAGTTATTAAAGGGTGGTGTTGATCATTGCCTCGATTCAGGAAGAAATAAACGCTTGCAAAATATATCATTAATATTTCTTAAAGGTCATTATTTTTGTGTATTTCTAGACAAAATATATGATTTAAACTTGAAGAGATCTCAGCTGGACAAGGCTATTTACTGCAGTCAGTTTTATCTCATTTTCAGTTTTTGTTTTGTTACTGTTTCTATTCATAGAATATTTTCCAGCTGGTTTCAAGTCTTCTTCACATTTATATATGAACACTTTAAATGGCTGCCGTATCATGGCTTCAACTCAATCTTTGCTTAAATTCCCAACACACCGCTGACTTATATAATGCAATCGTCTTAAAACTAAAGCAAACTTTAAATATGTTTCTTTCAATCTCTTCTATCGATATTTAACTATATTCTTGCTGTTATATAATAGTTATCGTTTCATGCTCTTCAAAACACAATTTTCTCACTGAAGTTGAAACCTGCCGTAATAACAAAAACAACAGTTGCAACAGCAGCCACAAAAGTAAAAACAACAACAACAAACACAATAAAAGCTCCTTTATCTATACACGAAACTGTAACCGTAGTTAGGAAGTAAATCATAGAAGGCCATTTCTCAAGTGGAAAGTTGTTTTAGCAGAAATATAAAAGAAAAGAAAAACAGTAAAATAATGCATTAGCGGCATTCCAACACACGTCATCTCCATCCAGTTAGTACAAGGGAATTGTGAGTTTATTCTAGCGTTGCTACACAATACACGATCTGAATAGCAATAATGCTTTGAGACATTTCTACATTTTGCATTTATAAAGTTAATAGTATTTGAGTAGAATAGTTTACCCATGATCGAATAAATGTATCGAGCTAAAATTCTCAGCATTTATCTGAACTGTAGGGAAGTGCAATACACGATCATTGTTAACATCAAGTAGTTTGTTTTTCTTGTAAAATGTTTATTAATTCAAACACAAATAACCCCATTTAGTTGTATAGATAGATTTGGTAAAGTGTTATTTTGTATTAGGGAATACGATACAGAGTGAAGCATTAATAAGATTCATCGATGCAGAAAATTTCTGCTCATTTATAGAACAATATTGATGTTACGAAGACAGGCTAATTTTAGTGATTTCACCATAAATATTTCATTTTTGAAAATGCCAGACCTACCATCGTAAATGATCATGTTGAAAATACGAAATCTTAGAAAAGATGTGTATTGTCGCTCTTATTATTTTCGGTTATATACGTTTGTGGCTGTGATAATATAGAATTGTGAGACGGTAATAGAACAAAACAAAAACAACTAAGGAATTCATTGCAGAGGCAGAAATTGTGGCATGGTAGGAAATACTTATTCCTTTAGATCCTGCGTTCACATCTAAGCGGGTTAAGCTTAGCGTTCAATAACAGTGAGTCGGTAAATGGATGTAGGTCCCGATTTGAAGTCGATTTCATCGAATGAACTAAACTCCAATAAAAATATATAGTTTCATGATTTGAATAATATTTAATGTGTAAGGAAAATAAATATGTTTAAACACAATAAGTGATAGGATGTTGGATTGTTATTCATAAAAAGGACAATCATGGTAAAGAAAAATATATACATGTCAGTACAGGTATATCACATAAAACATTTAATATGGACCATTTCAGTTAAAGTACTCTTTGTAATTCCCTAAACTGTAATCCAGTATTGTGTGAAGGCGCATGGATCAGTGGTTAGAGCGTCGAGCTTGCGATCGTGAGGATGTGAGTTCGATTCCCGGACCGGGCTGCGTGTTGTGTTCTTAAGCAAGACACTTTATTTCATGTTTCTCCTGTTCACTCAGCTGTAGAAATGAGTTGCGACGTCACAGGTGCCAAACTGTATGGACCCCTTTGCCTTTCCCTTGGATAACACTGGTGGGAAGACGATGTAATTGGATAACACTGAGGGAAGACCATGTAATTTGCCCCTGCCCGAAACCGCTGGCCATGTGTGAACATTTGAAGCAATTAGTGATTCTCTTCTCAAAATTTTGATCCATACAGAGCATCATTCAACACTAAATTTGCTATCTGTATAACGTTAATATATCATAGGAATTACTAGGAAAACAACAGATGTTGAGTCGCTACTATACGTTAGTATCTTTTAATGCCAAAATAGGGTTAAATTTGAACATAGAAAGCAAACTTATTCAATGTCTGCAGAGGCAAATGAGAATGCTATTTGAGGTAGTCATGAAAATAAAGTAACATTGCTACTATAAGACATCATAATGATAGCATGTGATACATTTATCCTATTAGATTTTTCAATGACATTAAGAATCTTATTTACTGTTTCTTATTTTCGAGGTATTTCACAATATCACTTATGTTTTGTTTACTCACCTTACTGGCATATATACCACATGAACCTTTATTTTTTTCTTTACACTGAAAAATAAAAAGGGAATCAAACAGGAAAAAAATGTTATCAAGTAAAAAATATAACATGAAGACAATCAAAATTTGCGAACTTTTTTTACCAGTCTAGTTTTTCTTACAAATATCATGTGCCTCCTAAGTTTTCATTATTAGTTCCAAACTTTTTCTGACGATATCTACATTTAAAATTATTAGTGTGACATGCAAGATCATATTCTTACGAAGATGATATTAAAGTAGCACAATTCAAGATAGCTGTAAAGAAATATACAGTACCGAATGAACTTGTAGAGCAATGCATTGAAATAGGTAACGGTTCCACGTAATCAGCTCTAATATAATTGTACCTAATTGCGTTTGTCAAAAACACCATAAATCTCTATATTATATCTTGCTTACGCAAGGAAATACACACCTACATTAATGCTAATGTAGAACGTTAATGTGGAATAGCTTCCAAATATACATACACATACCCAGATATACATAAAGTGTACATACGCATGCAGAAACACACATAAATAAGTCTTAGGATAAATACCTACATAGGTGTACATAGATAGAATTATAATTATATTTATAATCTCTTCTGAAAGGAAAATTTCATTGTAAAATTTACTTAGAATTTTTACAAATATCAAACCAATCAATTTTATTCACTAGAAATTTAATTCGAAATATCTTTAGTAATAGATAAATAAAGAGAATTGAATTATCTCGTAAGACGGTTTAATCGAAATTAATCGCGTAATTATATATTGAATATATCGCTCTGCAGGTGTTGTACGATGCTATGTATATATGTGCGTATGTAATCAGAGAATATTTAGTTGTCGGTGACACTGTCCTTCTAACTCGCGGGTTATTAATTACTCTGTTTTACGAATCAATATCCACAATGTGTATTAAATTCTCATACACATCAACACGAAACAAAAATATACGTCAGAAATGAAAAAAAAGCTAATAATACAATATTACTTGTATTCTCCAGATAACCTATACATCCCATAAAGATAGTCACGAAAGATATATTTTCCTATACATATGATGTGTTATCAATAACTCAAACAAACAGGAGTGTAGTATAGACATGTAAGCAAACATATTGAAATAAAACTTTCAGATACTGACTTGTACCATTCCCTAGAATCACAACTTGTACAAATTATAACAACAGAATATATTTACAAATAAATGTGAGGCTCAAAAGGGAGTTAACAAACAAGGTTTACAAATACATAGACGTCCAGAGTCTCAGAACATAATCCGTTTCTGCAAACGAATAGAATATAAAGTGGGGAGTGTAAAAACAATGACGACAGAAATCTACTGCTTGGTTTCCATCGTCTGTTTGACATTACTTTTAACGTTACTATAGCAAATATTCATATGAATTTTATGTTGACATTGGGACAGCTCAAATATGTATGAACTGTACACATGTATAAAATGCATTCCTCTGTGTTCTTGCATCTACCAGAATTTGATACGTGTGAACATGAGATAAACAAATAAAAATTATGGAGTTGGAGAAAAACAGTCATACCTTGCATAAAACTCATAAAAGTCACACTTTTTTCGCATACATACATACATGCATACATACATACGTACATACATACATACATGATGATAATAGCTGCACCCTCGTTATCCAGTATGGCCATAGCATGAAGCTTAACTTAACGGTGCTGTGATCGAATGTGATTTTTAGCCGAGCCAAAGATCTACAATGTCTTGCACGTACATACATACATACATACATAGATACAAACATACATACATACATACATACATACATACATACACAAGACTATCGAATAGAGAATACCTACTCTGAACTATTGAGAAATGTAGAATTACTCCACTCAGATTACAACTTCAGGTTTATAACTGTAATTATCAGGACACAAGATATGTAGCGAAATGCCTGAGCATTAATTTTGAGAAAGTAAGATTCTCAAAACCAGAAAGGGAAAACCTGATTTGAAGACTACATATTCAAGCCATTACCAGAACTGAAAAATTCTGTAAAACTTTCTAGAATTCATTTTTTAAGTGTATGTGCGCATGCAAAACATGGAACTATATGCATGATAATACATACATAAACAAAAGATAAAAATGTGCACATGCACTGACTCGAAATACTACACATTTATAAACATACATAGCCTGTAGTTCAAATTTCAATGAAGGATCTAGGTTAGAAACCTTGAATCTAGATTAGAAAGCGACTCTGTCTGAACTGACTAGAAATCTCGGAATAAAACTTACTAATGACATACATTCATGCATATATAGACGCATACATACATGCAGACATATATTCATGCACACGCCTACATTCATACATACATACATGCACACACACATACATACATGCATACATACATACACACATACATACATACATACATACATACATACATACATACATACATGCATGCATAGTAAATATATACAAATATAAGATACTACCCATCATGGGTACCATTTTTGTTTTGTATAACTAACTTAGGTGACTGATTCAGTTTTTCTTATCGAAAAATGGTCAAATCAGTTGAAAAAGAAATGCTACCTTTAAATTATTTGGAATGCTTAACAGGATGATTATTGTGAATAACTGCAGCTAAAATTGCTGAAAATCTGAAATAAATTAAAATAGATATTGTATGATATTGAAACATGTATCAACAGACAAAATGTAAATATAAATGGAGTGGGTATCAGAGAAAGAAAGGAGTTCATGTTTGTATATGTGTGCGTATTTTTGTATGATTATGGGTGTGTGTGTGTTTATGTGTGTAGATGCTCGTGTGCGTAAGTGTTAGACTAAGCAAAGTTAACTCCCAATACACACATTTACAAGCCGAAGTATAGTTAAAGAACCTTATCAGTAATCTTTGAACGTTAAATGGAGGTAACTGAATTTCTTTTACTTGAAAATAAAGTGTAATTAATGAATGTAGAAAAGGGATACGAATCGCTTTCATCTGCTGGGATGGGATTCTTATGCAACCACGAATAGCATTAATAGGAAACGTGTGCATGCATTTGTGTGTGTGTGTGTGTGTGTGTGTGTGTGTGTGTGTGTGTGCGTGTGTGTGTGTGTGTGTGTATGTATGTGAGTGTAGAAATATAAAGGGAATATGTAAGAAAGGAGAGAGGCTACAATTGGGCATAGTATGCTAAAGGACTGAACGGAAGAGAATATCACGTTCGGTTTAGATGTTTTATCAAATGAAAGAAAGGGGGAAAGAAAATAATTTATTAGGAAATTAATACGAAGAAAGCTCGAAACAAAAGAATGCATCTGGTCACATGACGATGGTCACATGATCCCAGTAAGGAATGAAATACAAATATTAAATGTCACGTTGCTGATACGTTATATATATATCGAATGTGCAGGAGAGCATAAATATCAATTATCTAATAAGCATTCATTTCTTCGTTAGGAATCAGTTAACCCCTACTAGAAATAATTTTAGGAGATAAAAGAAATAAAGAGAATATGGGTTGCATGTATATACATATATATATATACATACATAGAAGCATACGTATATAGATACACACAGACATGACAGAAGTAGACACGCTTATAATCATTAAAATTTATTTAAATCTGAAATTATACATCCAAATTATGTATTAATTGTTATAATGTGAATATCTAATACGGCTTTTGCAGTATTCAATGCAAGGACCCTATTGTGCATGTTACTGATCATATGACGAATATTCTCTTGCGGAAATGTTTCCTAAGTTTCATGCAGTAATCTCAAAAGCTCTGGCTTTGAAGAAGCTTTCTTGTTCTTTTTTAATGAAATGTCCCAAGGGTTTCTACCTGGTGACTACCTTTCTCATCCAAAAAATCTTGGGTCATCTTAACTCTTTAATCATTTCAACGCTGGAGAGGATTGGAAGGAGTCCTTTCTGCAATATGGACACATATTTATTTGAGCTTATGTTTCACTCACATCCAACCAGTTCTGATCAACCATTACTCCAAATTTCTTCCCAGACCTTCACAGAATAACTGCCGCTTCAAATTGTTTGTCACAGAGTTTCCATACCGATTACCGATCACTGTCAAGTATATCTGAACTCATCAGAGAATATGACATTGTCCTAAAGTATTAGCGGCCTCTCCGCCATCTAACTGGCCCAATATTTTCTCCACTTGATGTTGGCTGGTCAACGAAGTGGCTTCATTCTTTCTCTTCTTCCATAATATTCAAGTTTGTGAGGATACCTGACAGCTGTTCTGGCACTGACATCAACTTGTTCTGCTACATCAAAGGCTTTTCGACTAGGATGATCCTCCACACTTCTAGCAAAAAGAAGGGTCCTGCTAGAGGGCCCTGGTTGATGTGGGCGAAATTATGCGGACTCTAGTCACGCTATTAACTGGAAAAAGCAGGATCCCATGGATTTCTGCGATTTTACGTTGACTAATACTACCTTCAGAATCACCCACAATACGGCATCTTTGAAATTGAGATAGTTCCAAGGCTCTTTTTCTGTATGGCGTGATTAAACAGACACATATTAAACCTAAAACAGGAAAATGTCAAGCAATATAAAATATAAACCTTTACATGTTAGAATAAACATAAAGCGATGTTTCATGGGTTGTCTATTTACTTCTGTCATATCTGTGTATGTAGCTCCCGTGTGTGTGTGCGTGCATGCATGTGCGCGTTTTCGTCTGCTAGTCAGTGTTTGCCTGTGCATCCGTACATACGTGTGTACGTTACAATAAATTTGAATTGATCTTTGAAACAACAGTATGTTAATAATAAGAAAGGACAACAATTAATATTCTGAGACGCAAACGCAGCTGTGTTTTTACTTCCGATTTCTGAGATATTCGCTGGTGACAGAAACAATATTGCAATTATATTTTCTGAATATAATAGCGTTCTGGAAACATTATATGTAGCTTTGTTTGAAATATCCTACTATGCGAAAGAAACATCAGAAATCAAGTAGATATCTAAAAGAAAAAAAAAACAACAAAAAATCATAAATCAAGAAAGGACACATTTGTTCGTTGATTGTAAGTTTCTATTGTTTTATTTGATTGTAGCTAATAATCAAACACAATTTTACAAAACATTCATATCTATATATATATGCATAGATGTTTGTACATTATACATACATACACAAACACGCACACACTCACACTGACACATGCACACACACATATGTATATATATATATTCTTATTCATGTGTATGTGTTGATATGCATGCGTGTGAGTGCACATATGGGTTTATGCGTAAGTATTGTGCCTGCTGGGTTTGTATATACAAATGCATATGCGGCGATATGGGCATGCTTCATATACAAGTATGTACGTATACACATGTACACGTGTTGTCATGCATAATGCATGCATACATACATATACACTTTCTTTCAAGAATACATAAATTCAAACATGTTTATTTGAATGACGAGTTAGCCAATATTAGTTTTGAAAATAATACACCAGAAATATAAAATGAAGGGGGAAATATAAATTGAGAAGTCATCACATATTTCCTTGTATATTGTTAACAATTAAATTGAGAAATAAAAATTCAGAACTTGATGTCATTAACGCTTTTTAAAAAAAAATTTACATTGTTGATTGTAATAAAATGCATTATATTATTTTTGTTGAGATTTTACTGTTGAAACCTTTGCTATATTTCTAGGAATTCTTTATATAGAAATGGCAGGTGAAATATTCATGTTTTGTAACATGTGAACATTTATATTTACTACTTTATTTTCACACCAGCACATTGTCTAAAACCTTGACATCTAAACATATTTGATGGCGTTACAACGAGACCAAATTAGATGAAAAATTCTTGCTCGCCTTCCAAATCATTGAAGAACAAGTATTAATCATTGACAAACGCAGTTTTGATTTTGGAGGTGATACTTGTATGCATATGTTTGAAACTTTATTCACATTGAAGAGGTTAATAACTTACTAGTCCGTCATTTTTGATGAGAGTAATATATCAGAAGAATTTGCAGCGCACACGTCAATCGTGAGATTTCAATCGTTATATCTACATTAAATGTTTCGTCTATTACTATATTTCATAGTTACTATATTCTCGCCTGTATTTCACATTTGCCTCTTTTTCTCATTGTAATTCTCTTTAAAATGTATTAGATTACAATAATGAGGAAATTTTATGCGAATGCCATATGAGAATTATATACAGATGCATACAAATGTATGTGCCAGTCTTGCTGATGAGTGTGCGCATATATATACATGCATGCATACATTCATACATACATATATACATACATATGTATATATATATATATATAT
>NC_068985.1:99990476-99994024 GCF_001194135.2 Octopus bimaculoides | reverse complement strand
TCTTCCGATCTTATCATTGACTAGTTTTATCCGTGGAAAGAAGAACCTACGAAAAAGAACCGCGGTAACCTCGGGAAAGTAAGGAGTAACGGTATGAGATCAAAGCGCACTTTCTCTCTTTGTTTTATAGGATCATGCACAAGGTTGTTCTGTCATTCATGCGTACAACCTTTGGCACATTCACCCACCTGTTGCAAAAACATTTCATGAGACAAAACACGGATAGTTTGATATATAGATACATATATAGATAATTAACTAGATAGATAGATATATTGTTTTTGTTTGTGTGTGTGTGTGTGTGTGTGTGTGTGCATTTGTCTCCCACCAGCGCTTGTCAATCGTTGTTGTTTTTACTTTCCTGTAACTGAGCAACTTGGCAAGAAAGTGTGTTAGACAAATATATTAATAATAAGGATAACAATGAGCGCTGGGGCCAACTTGCTTGACTAAAATTCTTCAATGTGGACCTGAACCCGTACGCAGGTCGCAGAGAAGCAAACTTACTACCACACAAACACGCCTAAACAGAAATGAAAAATGAATACAGAATCATTACATATATAAACAAAGAACAAAGGCATCTATACTCGCGAATATTTGAAGCTATAATATAGAATAACAATAAATTCTATATCTAATGAGGTCTGACAAGTTTTCATGGATCATAGTACAAAATATAACCAATAGCGCATCCCGATATCACATTAATCGCTTTAGGATTTATACTTATTTCAGAAAGTTCACCTCTACTGATTATTACAGTAGTGCTTCCAGAATTAGGTTCAGCTGCGACAGTCATAGAAAATATACATCGCATTTGTGAAATACATATAAATGACGGGTAACGTCTAATCAAACACAAGTACACGAAATCTATATCACGTTAGTATAGGAATATACCACAACGTGTGTCTTTAGACGAAAATTTATCTATGTATTTTCCTGTCTTTTCTCGGGACTAGTATTGTATTCGTCTCACAATCGTAACGCGGTTAGCTCGATTCCTGGCGGTGCGGCGTGTCCTTAGGAAAGACGCTTTATCTTGTACAAAACTGAGTTGTACTAGTAATTCAAAAGGGTCAAGCTTGTCCCATCCGGTGTTGTTACGCTGAATCTCACTTTAAGTGTATGCGTGTCTGTGGAGTGCTCAACCACTCGCATGTTAATTACACGAGCAGGCTGTTCCGTTGGTCGAATCAAGAGGAATCTCTGCCAACATTACCGACGCAGTGCCCAGTCTTATAACATACACGTTCAAAAGCGCACAAACACCTCAAGCACTTACATATACATGTTGTCTTACGCATGTCACGTCGCACTAAAATCCTGGTGCTTAATTGAAATATCTAATAATCTTCAGTATACCTGCCAGGTCATGCTGTAACGACATGACGCTTCGTATAGAATGAAACCGGAACATCAACTGCCGTAGTTTCACCGATGTGGGTGTATCTATAAAATATATGCACCATCCGTCTGTTCCTGGAATTAATTAAATATATTGAATGACACTGGAAGACAATTTTCTTGCTGTATATTTATAATCCTTTTCTCCCTGTTACGTAAGGAAATTGCAATTATTTTCCACCGGGTGCCTTAAGGCTTCAATAGAATATTATATAACTTTTTATTCTAAAACATGCGGTATTTTACTACCGAGACGCTTTATATACCTAGAAGAAATATATTCAGATAAAATTTATCTGTATGTTTGATAAAAAGTAAAAACAAAAAATAAAAAAAAAGAAAGAAATACTAAATTATTGGATTTATTCCTAGATACGGCTTAGAGTTACTGCATTCCTTTTTCTCTTATATTTTTTTGAAGCGATGTTGAAATAAATAACATGTTCAAACGCACTTCTTTCTATTTAGTGAAAGAGAAAAATTAGCGAAGCGACAAGATATTTCAAATTGAGTTGTGGTTCAGAGCACGTTTGAAGGAAATAGCTAAAGAAAATAGTTTAGTATCCTCTAGTATGCGTGTATATAGGGTTAATGCTAAGACAATAAATCATGAATGATTTACAGAGGATACCTTATATAATACCACTATTAAAATATCGTGCGTTATCAGAAAATGCCTGATAGTCTTCATGTGAATGACAAAATAAGTTACACAGAAAATATAAAGCTATAACTCCGCGTATCTGACAATGCAGTTCACGTCCACTATTTTGTCTATCTCGTTGTAAACTCTGTGCATTTATAATAAGTTTCTCCTTTCTTGATCAATTGCACTTTTAATGATAAAGAAACAGCTAAAGAATAAATATACGGCATCTATACATTCCTCTAATATAATCTACAGCATAGATTATTTCGATTATTAGTAATTTTATTTCATTGGCAGGGACGCGTAGCTTATTTTAGGATAAATAAATACTACAATATGCCATAAATATTTTACAAAATGTTGTAAATCATTGTCGTTTAGAATGAGAGAGATAAATGTTTAAATTAATCCTTTTCTAGTAAGACTTATCACTGGGCTGATTGATGATACCAGATTGCAAATAAAAAGCAACTGATTTATTAACGCAGAATATCTCAGCTCATGTTTTTCTTCGCCAATTGAACACGTGCAATATATGCGAGAATATAAACTTAAGACGAAATTACTTTTAAAATATTCGTCCGTAATAATCCATGCATTTCAGAAATCATTAGGTGTGATTTCGGATTCTAAGCCATTTATAGGTTGCATTTGAAGTTACGTTATGACAAGGTTTAGAAGCAATAAATCTAAGGAAACCCACTAAAACAGATTAAGGGAGCTTCATTTGAGACTGAAGTGATTCCAGAACGTATATATGATAAACGAATCAGAACGAATATTAGCTTCTATATTAAAGAGAAACTGTTTGTTGATTTTTACTTTAGAAATTCGTTTCCTAGATGACAGCGTGATGTGAATATATTTGATATTGAACTTCGCTTTTATGACCTGATAACTTCTTTATAGTTTCAGGCAAGTAGATATATGAAAATAAAAATAAAAAATGCTGTTCTCCCCACTTGAATATTACTTTCGTGAAAGCCAGATTTAATGAAATCATATCACATAAAATTGTGAGTAAATGTAAAGGCTACCTTATCATAGTAAAATAGAAATGATAGCAGAGAAATTTCAGAATTAAAGAGATGCATGTTTAATAAAGGATGAAAGGCTATTGAAGGCAAGCCTAATTGGACATTATATAAAACGAACATTCAGATGTGTGTGTATATATACAGACAAGAACACACACACGCACACACATACGAACACACACGTCGAACGCACACGCATATGAACACGTGCATATGAGGCTACGTCACAAAATATATGCCAGTATTAATGTGTGTGCGTGTGTGTAGACATCTACAAATTTCTTTCATTACACATATTTATGAATCCAAACATTTACACATAGAAATATCATAGATATATTAGTGTCTGTCTGTGTTTGTACAAGCACTCCGCACGAGCACACGTACGCACACATACACATACACGCACGCACACACACACACACAAACACACACACACACACACACACACA
>NC_068985.1:99988536-99989358 GCF_001194135.2 Octopus bimaculoides | reverse complement strand
TATATATATATATATATATATATATATATATTGTATTGCTGGATGGTCATTTTTTTTCTTGCCAAATAAACACACTCACTATATATATATTTGTTCTTCACTCGTTTACTACTGTTCTGGTTTTTTTTTTTATTTATCTCATGTCCATTGTTCGGAAATCTTTCGTCACACGTTTGTGACCTCTTCAGCGACACTTTCCTTGTTCGTGTGAGGCCTTACTCAACTTACTCCATCATGTTCTCCTCAGATGTATATCCCTATGTACGCATGGGTTTGTGTCCTTGTTTGTGTGTATGTGTGTTAGACAATACTTTCTTTTTAAACCCAAGTATTTATTTCGTCGGTCAATCACAAGATTTTGGTCGGCCCATGGTTATAGTAAAAGATACTTGATGAAGAGGTCACGCAGTGGGAATGAACCTGAAATCATGTAGTTGGGAAGCAAGCTTTTTACCAGAGTCGCACCTACTCTTATATGTGGATTTAATTTTCTGTTCGCTTAAAATAAATTCTAACCTTTCAGGTACTTGAATTCTCCTTCGTATTTAAAGGTCGATGTGAAGACTCACCTGGAGCAAGAAATTCCACTCACCTGTTGCATAGAAATGTCGTAGTTATAAATTTATATGTGCTATATATGTACTGTTCTGCTTTTAACAATTAAATTCCTCCTCTGGGTATCATCTGGTTTATAACAAAGATTCAAATTTCCATTGTTAGAATGAACATATAGAAAACATTGTCATATATTCAACTTGAGAAAAGTCTTGATAATTTTCGTCTCGCACCTCTCGCTCTCTATGAGTCTTTCTCTCTCTCTCT
>NC_068985.1:99986315-99988335 GCF_001194135.2 Octopus bimaculoides | reverse complement strand
TATATATATATATATATATATATATATATATATAATTGATAAACCTGGAGTCAACAAGAAGGTTTTCACATTTATTTTTTAATCACTAGAATTGTTTCCACGCAACACAATTCTCCAAGCGTCTATATACTTGATTATGCAACCACATTCCTGAATTTCGAGATCTAGTTGTATTTCCTCAGGTGATGTTTAATTATTGTCTCCGTAAGTTCTCGAATAGATGTAAAATTAGAAATGTAGTTTACCAATATGACGTACACACAAATAGCCATATAAAATCCCATATAGGAGCTACGAAAAACCAAATGATACTTAGGTACAATGCACACCCATCCTGACTTCAGAAATAAGTGTAAGGCAAATTCAACAGGGCTTAGTAGCTATATCTGGGAGCTTAAGGACAAAAAAGTAGAATATAGATTAGAATGGCGCAAACTCGCAAAGACATTTGCTTATAACTCTACCAATAGACGGTGTGATCTCTGTTTAACCGAACTCCTGGACATTCTAAAGGCTAAACCGCCTCTTCTTTATAGAAAATATGAGAACAGTTTTCTTTGTGTGTGTGCATATAGTCCTCTTTGTCTTTTCCAAGTATCGGTAAACCCGCTTCACCCTGTACAAATCGTACGCTAGCATCTTCATCTAAATAATCGCATTTAACCGGGAACAACTTAAACTATTTACTCTCAGACATTCACTTCCCAACGCCCACTTGCTTTCCACAGCCCATAATAAACTATTTTACACCTACACCGGGCTTCCTCCATTACTTCGAACTTCCTACAACTTTAAGTCCAAAAGACACATAAATTCCTTACTCACTCCAGACTGAGTATTCCAGATAGACTTAACACCCTTTTAATCATGAGTTAGAGTTAACCCCCTTTCTTTACACCGCCAGTGAAAAGTCTAGCCAGAATAAACACGTGGAAAATATGCGCTTACTTAAACTTTGGACTACAGATCAAAACAACCTCCATCCTACATCCACTTCGCACCAGAATTATTAACTATCAAATCTACTATAACATAAGACTCACCATTCTTTGTCGTTATTCTCGTTACCAATGAATCCCTATGTCTTTCGCTTTTCTTACCTCTACATATGACTATGCATTCTGATGATGTATACCACTAAAACTGGTACACAGAAACGATCGTAAATGTAGTATTACTACCACTTGTCTTTACTAATTAATTAATTAATGGCTTACTAGCGCAAACGACCAACTCCTTCCTACTAGTTTTCCTCCAATTTCTTCTTGCATATATATATATATATATATATATATATATATATATATATATATATATATATATCATAGGCGTGAAATCCACGGAAACAAATCTTCCCTGATAATTATTAGAAAGAAAATTGAAACAGTATTATTAATTTTTTAATAAGATCGTCCTTCGAATGATCTGTAAAATTAATATAAACTCTATGACTTCATAGGCTTCATACTTTTATTGTCGGAATTAGTATGAGACGATAAACAGTGGCAGACGACACAACGGAAATCCGTGCAAGAGAAGCAAACCGAGCTGTTGCATCCATTTCGGTGTAATATTTTAACATTTTTTTCCTGATAACAATCCCACGAAAACAATTTTTTGTTCTGGTAAATGCTGATAACGAATAATTTTAGATGCTAATAATTAGTTATACGCTTAGATTAAGCTTCTGTCAATTCACAATACCTATGATATATATAATCTTACGTTGTTATGTAACACTTATATCAGGAAAGCGAAGCAAGTTGACATTCTGCTGCTGTGAGAAAAACGGTGACAAGATAACGCGCGTAGGCTTCTTTGTTTATTCAACTAATATTTTATACTTATTCAAATTACTTAACACCCTTAATATGAAATGTGATTTGCTTTTACTTTAAAAAATGCTGCTTGATATGAACATGCCAACTTGATTTAAATATCTATGTGACAGAAAATTTTGGCCATTACTTCCCCAGTCAAAACGATCAACGCACACCATTCATATATATATATATATATA
>NC_068985.1:99981002-99985760 GCF_001194135.2 Octopus bimaculoides | reverse complement strand
TATATATATATATATATATATATATATATATATATGCATTACATCTAAGTGTGCGTTTCCTCTTTCAGACGTATT
The DNA here is from genome assembly GCF_001194135.2 of Octopus bimaculoides. Taxonomy (NCBI): domain Eukaryota; kingdom Metazoa; phylum Mollusca; class Cephalopoda; order Octopoda; family Octopodidae; genus Octopus; species Octopus bimaculoides. The sequence goes on along the minus strand of NC_068985.1, from coordinate 99,985,685 downwards.
AATAAGATGTCAATTTAAAAAAAAAGAGAATATGACAGAAATAGAATGATAATCCAGGCTGAACATAATTTTTCCATGGTTTCGGTGGAAGAAGACATACAACGAGATCACTTCAAGCTATTTATGTTTCATTTGTATTTAAGTTAGTTACATTATGAAGAAAGAAAACTTATTATACTAGTTTTGACAGCAGCCCACTCGAAGTTCGTGAAACTAAATTTTATATCATTCGCTGTAAGCTGAAATAAAAACATTCCTTTTGTATACCAATTTCTATTATTTATTAATTTTGAATCCTCTCTGTATGCATAAAATTAGTTATGTCTAAGAAGCTTTTTGGAATATGGCTGACACGTTGTGGATAATATATATATATATATACATATACAGATTTAATAAGTTATAGGTACTTATTCCCTTGAAAACATATGTTTTACTTCAAAATTTAGTTTCCAATATACGTGGCAAATATTTTCGTTTTATCTTCTTTAATATTATTACATCAATTCTAGACAGTTTTATATTCTGTGGTATGTGAAATAACTCAGTATCTCTCAATGAAAACCCGTATCTGTTTATGGATCTCCTGATTTACTATATATATATTTTCAAGAACAATTTTGAATATTCGTAGAGTAGATATTGCTAAATCACTTTTGGGGTTTATTAACAATGCGAAAACTCACACAATATCTGTGCGTATAAAATAGATTTATAAGCGATGTTTATTTAACGGATAAATAGTTTATATATATATATTTCTACTTGACAAGTGGATTATGCACTTCAAGGGTCACTGTGTCATAAAATAATAATAGTGATAACTGAAATTTACAGAATTCTAAAGAAATAATATTTAAATGACAAGATATTGCATTCCGCTGAGAAAATTAATTACAATTTACTAAATCAGTAATTTGATTAGCTTATCGCATTAGAATCCACTAATTCAATTAGCTCGAATTTGATATAGTCACAGTTTGAGACCAAATTCGGCCACTTTAATGTTTGATTGTCATAATTAGTGTTGCGGCGTGAATCATTAAGATTTCAGAAATGCTCTCAGTGTGCCTAAAAGACTGATTTTGGGAAGAAGGCATCCACACATAACAGAGCTCGTGTCGTTAATGCTTGTGCATTAGTTGTATAACGTATAATGATTATCTACAAATAGTGAAACAACATAATGGAAAGTGGAATAAACTACTTGATAACTATAGGTGACATTTTAAATGCATTTAATAGTAAGATTAGTGAATAAAGTAAGAGCAAAATGTAAACGCTAACACGAAGCATGGTAGATGTCTAATTCGGAATAATGCTTTTCACCTCATTAACGGAGTCAATAACCGAAAGAAATGTAAGAACATTACAATAGCCCACTTACCAACCCCTCAAATATATGACAATTGGTCTGCAATAAAAATAAACGGATTTCAAATAATTTTTTAATCTGTTATCTTTTATTCAAATATATAATGTCACTTTTCTTCCCGCCAGACTTTATTTGTCCACGCCTGTATTTATTCATATTACTGCTAAATCTGTTGTTCCCTACACAGATACATAATTTTCTTCTCAACATAAAAAAGTAATTGGACATTTCGCTGCTTCAGGTTTCTAACTGAATTCGGCTCATATATTTTAAATCTAAAATGCAGTTTTGTTTCTTGTCCGAATTTTACTTCCTTAAAATAACACAAAAGTATTCTGTCAACAGCTGCATGTAAAAGAACGTTACTTTTCTTTTCTCACTCTCGCCACTTCTCTTATTTCCTCGCATCCAGTTACCTTTACTTCTTTTGGTGTTGCATGATTTTTTCAACTGTAATTTTTTTCCTTGTTCACAGACGGACACGGGACTTCTTCCTCTGTACACCAATTGACTTATCCCTCACCTCTTCTAGCTAATTGACATTAACCTTGATTATACTAGAATAACTCATAGCCCACTCCGGTATTTCACTAATGCAGAGTGCCTGTCCTGATCTATATTACACCTTGATATATTTATGCCCTCTCCCTAGCTCTAGTAATCCACAATACTCACTCATCTCTTTCTTTTGTCATTGTTTTCTATTACAATGATATTAGCCTCTGTTTTCCCTTTCCGAATGAGATGGAAATAGTGGAATATATTCTTTTTATACCAGATCAATTCAATTTTCTACGACGCAGACCAAAGCTAGTTTCCTTGGATTTTGCGTCCGAATGCAATAATGTTACAAGCATGAAAGTGGAAACTTGTTATTATGAAACATCAATCTACAGGAATATTTATTATGGTATCATTAATACAAATATGAATGAATTTTGTTCAACTGTAGATTAAATATTCTGCAACGACTCGACAACAAATTACGACTGAAGTGTTATATATTTGATGTGAGTTGCAACAAAATAGCGTGTAACTTTATAGACAGTACGCTTCATTGCAGAAAAATATGGCAGAAGCGTGTATGATAGAACACGAAACGATGTCTGGAAAGTAAGGAGAAAATTATTACTGTCAAGAGAGACAGGAGAGAGGTGAAGAGTATCAGAGAGAACAACATGGAAAATTGAAATGAAAGAGAAATAAAAACAATTTTAAGATATTGTAAAACAATACAGAGGTGGGTGTATGTGCCGGCGTGTTCATGTGTTTGCATGTGTCTGTGTGTGTATGTTTCAATGTCAGATCTATGATGAGATAGAAAATAACCCATCCCTTTAATGCCTTTTGAACTGTAAGTTATTTTCTCTGTATTTGAATTGAGTAACTTTGTAGAATACGTAACATAGCTTCCTTTATTTCCCTCGAGTCATGAGGTGCTGACGATTCAATAAAAAATCTCTAATGAAATGGTTCTATACATTGTTACAAATGACCAGACATTTTCAAGATCAGTATAGTACATATAAAAAGAAATGTTAAAAGTGTATATTCTATTCGTGAAGGTGCGTTGCCTAGTGGTTTGAACGTTGCAGTCGGGATTGCTAGAACGTAGGTCCGATTCTTGAGCTACGAGACACGTTAAATTCTTGAGCAAAACATTTTGTTTCACGTCGCTCCAGGCCAGTCAGCTGTAAATGAATAACCCTATGGCAGAAAAAAACATTTACATGTACAGTCCTTTTTTGTTTTGGGTAATCTCATAATTTCCTAGCAAGGTGCACTCTGAGATTTGTTAGTCTGGCTATTTGGAATTGTATTGGAGTTCGCTACCAACACGGTGGATGCTATTCTCTTCGCTTTTCAGCACTGTCTGTGTATCACTATTTGCTACTGTTGTTTAGCAAGTGCTATCTCAGAAAGACTTTAAAACATTCGACAGCTGTCAGCTCTGATCTCAGTCCCCTACCTCCTTCATATCTTCGTAGGTAGAAGCTGGAAATTTTCAGTTGATGTCAAGATATTGTCCGTTTCAATGACTATAGAGTGAATTTCCCCAACAGACCTGTCAAGTATTTCAAATGTTAGAGTCAATAATGATACAGCAAATGATTTATAGGATATTATCTTGTTCTACAAAGAAAAAGATCTGACTGCCGTACTTTCCTAACTCTGGTATAATATTCTCAGGTCATTCTAAATTTATTCACAGGACGTTCGTATTATATGCTTTCATCAAAGCCAATGTATTATTACCATTCATTGTATTGAACAGGAGAAATAGTGAGACAGACGACGCAGAATCTTAGGCCTGGGGAACGCCCAAAAATCAAATACGAACATTTGTATTAGCCGACTTATATTCCAACGTCATCTGAAAATGTTATTAACTCCAGCTATTTATTTTGGAATTTTAAACACAGAAGAAAGTATTGGTTATATTAATATCCCTAGCAGTTGCAAAACCTAGCATGTAATCATCTGATTTGGTAAGAGGAATAATAATGAAATTAATGCCACAATGGTTAGAATTACTGAAAAAAAATATCCACTTGGATTATACCTTTTGAAATATTTATAATATTGGAGGTTAACTTATAACTCTGAGTTGTAAGAGTGAGAATTGTTACCCAGGTCTTTCTGAGTCTCTCAGCTGCAACGATTAAGGTAGCAGACACACTTGAAAAATGTAAATACCTCTGCAGCCATGAGTGGGGAATACTATCAAATCCCTCCTATAATAAAGTCATAATGCTGCATTATTTCTACTGTCTTCTTGCTTCAGGCACTGCAGCTTTTTCCCCCACACTCCCTTCTTTCCGCTTCTCTGCTCATCAGTCACTGTTTTTCGACTCAAAATGATCCTGGAGTAATTTGTTAAGGCAGCTTGTGCACAATTTGCACATAATAATTAGGCAAGCAATGGACTTTAGTATTCTGCCCACTCGGTGGATTCATTCTTGGCTATAAGATTCGTCTGTGTATAGCAAGTCAATTAGGATAACAACCTGTCATTCTATAGTTCTTTAGAATATGCATGTTAATGATTTCCTGCAAAATGCCAGACTCTTGTAGTTGTATACAAATAATAATTCGTTGTCGAGTACCTTCCCATTCTCTAATTTGCATACTGCTAGAGGGAAATTCCTCCCGGTCAATGGTATAAGTTTTATAGTCATTGGTGGTATAGTATACTCCATTTTAGACACCCGACTCCTAAGTGCCACACAATGGAAGTAAACCCAGAATAATGTGGTTGGGAAGCAAGCAGAGAGAGGGAGAGAGAGAGAGAGATAGAGAGTGAGAGA
>NC_068985.1:99969728-99980992 GCF_001194135.2 Octopus bimaculoides | reverse complement strand
AGAGAGAGAGAGAGAGAGAGAGAGAGAGAGAGAGAGAGAGAGAGAGAGAGAGAGAGTGGGCGTGATGTAGCAATGTAGTTAGAATTTCTCAAATATGCGGTATTGAGAGAACGCCCAGTCAGTGGTAGCTTGTGCAAATGACTCCAACCCTATATGGATAGCCCCGGCCAATATGTATATGTGTGTCTGGGGGGGGGGGGTTATTTTCATTCGAAAAATATATTGCCTTTCTGCTCTTTGTGCTACCAAAACTATAGACATGCATGTATGCATACACACGCATGCACATATGCACATATGCCTTTGTTTGCGTACGGAAGTATATATAGAAGTGTGTGTGCATGTGTGTGTGTGTGTGATTGTGCGTGTATGTGCGATTGTATGCGAGTGTGCGAGCACGTTTGCCTGCATGTCTTCTTGTCCCTTTTATTAGTATTATCTGAAGAGGTTCATTGATATAACTTCAGTTCACAGACGACTTGCTATTGCTTTTGCGTACCACAATCGATGCTCGTTCTTTTAATTATATCGATTTTATTTACACCAGTATCTTTTATTTCTGAGGTAACTTCAATGTTTCTATTCTACTATATCTAGTTGTATAAAGGACACCATTATTTCTCATATACATACATACATACATACATACATACATACATATATATATGTTTATGTGTGTGTGTGTGTGTGTATGTGTATGTGTGTGTGTGTGTGTGTGTGTGTGGGTCTGTGTGTGTGTGCGTGTGCGTGTGTGTGTGCCTTGTGCTGTTTATGCTTTACTTGAGAGTATTATTTACGGAATGATGTAAATTTGAGATATGTATCGGCAAGTGAAACCTCTCATTTTCCACGTATCAAGAACCAATGATTTAACATTTTACCTTCATACTGTGCATGAATTTATTTTCCATAAATTTCATGTAAGAGATCATACATAGATTTCGTTTCAGTTTATAATAATCCATTGAGAAATACATTTGCAAATCAAATCAGTTGAAGAGGAATAACGATTTACCAGTTGCAGCTTTATATAACACGTTTTCAAGAAATCATCCATTCTTTCTCTGTTTTCTCCGTTAATTTACTTTAAATCTTGTTATGTTCTTAAATAATCGAAGAGAATCCATAGAAATCTGTATTAAGAATGACGAAGTCTCTAACAAGAGAGTATTGAACATCTTATCACCTATACGATGAAAAGTGTTTATATTTATTTAGTTTGTCCTAAAGTAATAATTTAATGTTGCAAAGGTCGTGTGGAGAGGCCCTTGGGGTTAATGGGTTTGTAATTCGTTTACTGGCCTGTATATCTCTCTGATCTCCCAAACTCCCAAACCTCTTCTTTTTCTGTCAATCTCTCTTTTGTTCAGAAACTTATATCATCGAATAAGGTTGTTAATTTTGGATTAAATATTCGTCTTGTCAAAGGAAATTGCTTGACTTCCTTCAGTTGTAATCAATCGACAATATCTGCAAGTCGTTGTTGTTTTTCTTTTGCAGTATGGGTTTATAGTGTAAATGTTAAGCACTCACTTATATTTATCTATCAAAACAACTGGGTACTTTTAGACTGGTTAATATTCACATTTATTTCCTTCATGGTTATCAATTGAAAACCGAGGAGAGGAAAGTGTTGCATATTATAGATATTTCATTTTCTTGCAAAAACTGATTTATACGAGGGATATAAAACGATTTAACTTGTCGTAATGGATCGGGAAATAAGGGAATTATGAAATAATGTAATATGGCAACAAATTTAAGACTTCAATGGGAAGAAAGTGTGCAATAACTCGGTAGTTGGTTATAATATTTAAGAGAAATGTTAAGGCGGTGAGCTGGCCGAAACGTTAGAGCGCCAGGCAAAATGCTTAGCGGTATTTCGTCTGTCTTTACGTTCTGAGTTCAAATTCCGCCGAGGTCAACTTCCAACCTTTCGGTTGTCGACAAATTGAGCACCAATTACGTACTGGGGTCGATCTAATCGACCCAAAATTTCGGTCCCTGTACCTAGAGTAGAAAAGAATATTTAAGAGAAATTTACTACATCTAAAGTTAAAATTGCGCAGGTGTGCGATCAAAACTCAGCCGATGTATGGTTGCATTTTCCTCAGGATTTGTGCATCTAAGACAGTTCTATCACGTGTCCTATTTAATAATGATACTGCCTTTAAGAAGGATATTGCCCGTGTCTTTCGAAATGAAAGCAGCATAGCGAATAGTTATGTTCTTAATACCTACATGTAATGCTTTAAGAGTCAGAGTTCTAAACTAATATCCTGCGTGTTACTACTGCATACGAGATAAGAAAGGACGATGTGAGTTGCATAGCACTAATATTCATTAAAAAAGGAGGACATTTGAAGAAATGTAATAAGTTCTACATATAACACACACACACACACACACACACACAAACATCTTTGAAGGTAATAGTCATCCGCACTTAAGAGTGGATGTTGTGCTATAACACAGAATAATTCGATAGTTATCATATTACGAATACTGGCTTTTGGTATATATGAGCACTCTTGCTTACATCGCAAGCAGCAGACACCACAGAAACCACCAGATCACATGATTGATTTCTGCCTTCTTCGACCTTGTCAATGGTAGACGCTCAACGCCTGTAAATAGCAGTTATATCTCTGGTAGCTATTTACATAGGCTCTCAGTGCCGAACCAGGTATTAATATCTCGAATAACCACCAGTGTACTTATTTAAAATAATATTTATTAGCGACAGAAGCAGTGTTAATACCAAAAGGTAATATTGATCATCACTCAAATGTGAATTTTGTGTTAGAATACAGAATACTGCTATCGTTACCATGAGAGAATCACACGCGATATTATGCGTCCTAACTAACAAAACATCCACACTTAAATGCATATCAACATTATCTTTTGGTGTCAATATTAATTCCGTCGCTAATAAGTGTTTTTTACTTTACTACCCACAAGGGGCTACACACAGAGGGCACAAACAAGGACAGAGAAATGGATTAAGTCGATAACATCGACCCCAGTGCGTAACCGGTACTTATTTAATCGACCCGGAAAGGATGAAAGGCAAAGTCGACATCGGCGGAATTTGAACTCAGAACGTAACGGCAAACGAAATACCGTTAAGCATTTCGCCCGGCGTGCTAACGTTTCTGCCAGCTCGCCGCCTTAATAAGTGTATCTGTGTGGGGTGTGTATGCATGTGTGTGTTTATAGTATATCACCTGTGCACAAATAGATGTACAACTGCTACTGTTAAGTTTACAGCTTCATTGGGTGTAATATAATCCAATTTCTTGTAGTATATATTTAAGTAACAACTGTAATTAGTAGCATTACTAATTATGAAATACAAACTATTAGGCATTACGATAAATACAAGATTATAGTAATAGTTATTTAGCTCGTTTGTACGTAATAGTCGTGTATAACACAATCTCTCTAGTAGTTAAGCTAGTTTAGCGGGTATAAACAGGGAAAGAAACAATTTGGATTATAGATGATAGAAAATTACAGCTAAATTTGGAGAGGTAGAGTGAGATCAGGATCACAACTAACTTAATTTGAAATAACATATAAATACGAGCGGCATTGTGTCGAAATAATTTTCTGTGTATCTTACGCGGTGTAAATATGTTGAAACGCACATTTACTGTGATACTTGTCCTTGTATAACATCTCGTTTGGAAGTTCTATGGTTAAAAGCACACTATATAGTTGCCCTGCAATATATATTGTTTTGAAATACGGGAAGTGCCTAAGAAGTTTTATCTCTGTACCAATACCTCAGTAATTACCTTTCAGTGATTTATTTACATTATATATGATACATATTTGCATTATATATGACACATAGATGGTTATTTTGATATAAAATAATTCATACTGTATTTAATAAAGTTGTTCTCTTTTTTGTTGTTGTTGGTTAATTTTTGGCTTAATTTTAATCAGGATAACGTAAGTGGATCTAATGCTGTTTATTTTATCCAGCTTGTATCTTTTGTAAACGATAATCTTATACTGCGAATATTTATCTACCTTGCCTTTGATAATAAGATACCATGCATATGATTCTTGTTTATCTTGTGTTGATTATGTAAATCTAAACAGAGTCCATTCGAATAGAATTATAAGATTAAATGTTCCAATCTTTAAAGTTTATTTTATTCTGATAAATATTCTATGATTTTCCAGTGGTCTTCCTACATTTCTAAAACAACGAGACTTGATCTGAAGAAATTCGGCGGCATGCTTTTGTGTGTTTATGAAGCCCACTTCCTTAGTTCCTGTTTCTAAAATACAGACCGTTCGAACAGATAACAAGCAATTTTTAAAACAGGATTTGTATTAAAGGACCCAATTCGATATTTAATTATATTAGGAATTATGCATAATTTTTGATACTTGGATTCGTTTCTGATATATTGATCTTAAACGATGTTAAGCTATGTTCAAAATTTTCTTTATCAGAATAGTGTCCAGATCTTAAAAACACCGGTGCCACATTCCTGAATGAGAGTACAAAATGCATTCAAACTCATTAATTTGTCAATACATACACAATGTTCTACAAAGATGTAATATTAAACATGGCAGCATAAAAGTGACTCCTCTTCCGTCAACTCTTTATTATTATCTGAATAGATTATTTATCATGCATTATTTCTCACGAGGGAATATATTTCACCTGTATCATAAAACCCGACAAACCGGTGGTTGGATATATGGTATATCGTGGCAACGGTATTAAATATGATCATCACTAAACAAATAATTGAGTATTTTTGTCATAAGCTTACCTAACTCTAGAAAAGTTGGATACAGCGACACCTTTCAACATTGAGACCATCTACGTAAGGCAGAAACTGACGTGTGTTTTGTTGGCTAGACATCGTTCGGTTACATATGTGGTACCCCATACGATTACGAGTAAAATGTTTCCACTGGTACACGGTCATTTTGTGTAATTCTTTGCTGATAAAAAAACATGTATCTTTTCATTATTCATAAACACGAAATCAAATGAGAGAGCCGTTATGCAGGTGCTCGACTAACTAGAATTTAAAAAAATATTTCACAAATTATTCTTTTCTGTTTTGAAAGGAGTAAATATTACTAACCAAGATTTATTAAAATAACTCTAAAAATACCTCGTACTAACGAATGGAAGAAATTAATTATCTACAAGTTTCTTCAGCAAATATGGAATTATAACTAAACATAAGTATCAATATATCTGGAAGAATGGAATGTAAAGGTTTCGAATGGAAATCATAACACCTCGCAAAAATGTACATTTCCACGTGTATCCAAGTTACATTGTCTATCAGTTTCGATAGACTAATTATATGTTTCATGTAATATATTTATAAACACCGCTTTTCAAACAAGCACGTTTACTGCTGGTGAATTTCAAATATTTTCAGCATTTTTAGGTTGGCCAAAATATCCGTTGGCTTATTCAAGCGGAAATAAATCACGAGTTTTAAAAACAAAGCGATTTTAGAGAGTTGAGTACAGTGAATACGAAAAAAAAATAAGCCAAAGTATTTGTCTAATAAGGATGTCCACCATACTGTTGCCAGAATATACCGCAAATCCAATAATATATGTACCAGATAAACGCTAATTCGTTGTACAGAAACTTAGTTTTGAAAATTTGTCCATTCAATGGATTTTCAAGAAACAGAAACAAGAAGTAATTTGAAAGGGCTAGGTCGGGAGAATAAGGTGGATGCAGCTAAGCTTTCCTGCCAAGACCCAGTAACATCTACCGTGTCTGCAAATACGCATGCAGTCCGGCATTGTTGTCATGAAATATATTAGCAAGTACTGGATAATCAACGCGGATCCTGAATCTAATTTCTCCAGCCGGTCACACTACACATCCGAATTCATGATCATGTCTCTGGGAAGAAGCTCGTAAAAACAACGCCCTTCCAAACCGACAAAACTGAATGCAACATTTTCAGCGGGCAATGTCTTGCCTCGAAAGTTCTTTGTGGCGGTTCCACGCACTTTTCCCCTGGTCATTCGCGCTTGACAGTTTTATTGATTGTTCATTTCTTGTCCCGTGTCAACGTTCTCTGCAAAAATCCCCCGCCACAAAATAACAACAAATGATCCTTTTCCTCACGTTTCTGCAACGAATCGTAGATGGAAAACCATTGGGCAAGGCAAGCCTCATTCAATTGATATGGGACCCGAACACAGAGACTGCTGACGCAACCGATTTGATGCAAAAGGTTTTCAACACTCGGTTAAGATATTTGCAGAATATTTGCAATCATCCTGGTGTCTACTAACTTCATTTAGTAGCTGTTAATCTCAGTTTGATCAAAGTGCAACTTAAACCGAAAAATATCCATATCGAAACCTTGAAAACCACTTCTGCCACATACATTCCGTACCAGCGTCCTTCCCGTACACATTTTCCTGCAGGTTTCCGTCGTTTTCTTGTCTTTTTTGAAACAATAAAGAACGAGGCGATGATAATGTTCGTTTTGTGTCTCAATTTTTAGGATGACCTCAGGCACGGAGAAAAGGAAAACAATACATCTTGTTTCGTCGCTAGTTGAATCGAATGCGCATGTGACAGGGATAGACTGAAGTTAACTATTTATGTGCTTTAAATTTAGCTTCGAAAAGAAACGTATGGACTTTTCAACCTACCCAATACGTCGATGGGATGTACATGTGTCTAAGTGTGTATAATCATTGGTTTTCATTACCTTGAATAATATAGCTCAGTTTTCAAATGTGATATTAAGAAATTAATCAGCAGTGATTTCTATCTAATTCATTATATTTCTTAGTAATTTTATACCCTCTGACGGGTATAAATTGAATTTGTATTCTCTTTAATATGTTAGTGCCATTCCTTATCTAACAGATATATTAGTTTAAGGCAAGCCAAATATAAGATCCTATTTATCAAGCTCGTATTAGATAAATGATACTTGAAAGAAGAGCAGCGTGTAGATAGATTGCATTTAGTCCTTAAGTGTTGAGTATGCGATCTAATATATGAAAGGATTCACTTCTTAATTTTAAATGATATGAGTTATCCTGTGGGTGCGAACATGTATTATTCTTATGGATTGTTTGGATTAGAAATATGGCTTCGCAATGATAAAATGAATGTGTTCGACTCCATTTCGTCCCATGCAACTTAATTAAAAGCATTTTATTTTGTCCCTTGTTGACCGGAGCATTTTAGCTAAATTTTGGTCGATGGAATCTATAAAGAAACTAGTACTTGTAGTTCTAATGTCCACCTTATTCGTAGTTCTGATATATCTCTTAGTAGTTCTGATACATCTCTTCTCTGCGAGAATTGTGTTAAGTGTTCATGTATCTGTGGAATTATTAGCTTCTTAGTCGGCGAGCTGGCAGAGTCGTTAGCACACTGGACGAAATGCTTAGCGGTATTTCGCCCATCGCTACGTTCTGAGTTCAAATTCCACCAAAGTCGATTTTGCCTTTCATCCTTTCAGGGTCGATAAATTAAGTACGATGGAAATTCTGGGGTCGATGTCATCAACTAGTCCACTACCCCAAAGCTTCTGGCCTTGAACCTATAATAGAAAATATTATCAGCTGTTGTCCTTATCAGTACGTTGTGGTTTTGATCGAACAACTAGATGCACATAGATCGGAATAATAGTGAACATCGGTCATGAGTTATCTTAATATACTCATCGGCAATTATTATTTCACAAATTATTATGGTGCGGTTATTTCCTTATTCGTCTCGAATGAAGATTTATCTCCTCTGATCTTTTACATAAACCTCCTCCCTAATCATGCATCACATATTAAATAGCATTTGAAGTTATTTTGGTGATGCTGTGGTCTTCAGCTAAATTGGAACCCAGTCGATAGACTATACTCTTCGTTTATTTTACAGATTTCAGTATCGTGTCTAGCTCATCGACTCACCGAGGAGTAACTTTCCAATCAGCTATGCCTGACACCTATGCGTTGTGAATTGGTGGCTAACATAACATTACATTCATATTACTCTAAACGATATTATAGCTTCAAATTCATAAATATATATGAATAAGAGTTCGATTGGGTTTATTATTAGAAAACCAAACCAATTAATTATTAGGTTTACTATTTAAACTTAACTTTAAAATCCCCCAAATATTTTGATGATAACGATCACAAAGAAGTGTCATGGTTAAGAAAAATTTTAACGTACGTTCTCACTGCATATAACTTGTTGGCAAAATACCATTACCACGTCATAATTTCAATCCTACCAATCTGTCAATCGACTTTCTAATGAAGAAGAAAGTCCAACACGAACAATGTACATATCCCCAGAAACACTAACATCTCTTTTGCTGCAATTAGAAACTTAGTTTCAGGTTTCAGTTGAAGAAACTTTAATCTTTCAGTAGACGTAACGATCTTCAACAAGACAGTACCTAATGACACGACGCATTGGTGCGTAGATTCACTGAGAGAAGCAGGAAAAAAAGTAGTAGTCTGGTTCAACTCGCCATTTAATCAGGACATTTCAGCTAACAGTTTGTTTGTAACCTTCGTGACTATCAGAAAGACAATCCGCCGCCCAAATACGAATGGAGTGTCTTTGACAAGGCCAGTCATTGCTCATCTGGAGCACCATATTGCTAAATTTGCATCCGCGAAAGAGTACATATTCTCATCCCTCTTATAGCATACATCAACGGAAAGAATTATAAAACTGATTGTACCACCAGAGGGATTTCTTGCTGGATCGTATACACAACATAAACAGGAATTAAACACCCGCAGTTACTTGGCACACACTCTCACATATGAGATACACACATGCATACACACATCAACGAAATGATACCTGCAACACGCATCTACTCACACACATGACCATATGAGGTAGACGCACATGTACCAGAAACACACATCAGATTGATACAGCATTATACACTATCGTTGTTAAGGTGCGTAAACATAAGAGTAGCAGCTGTACATATGCTTGAACACATAATTAAAGTATATATAATTTCAGTGTGTGTATGTGTGTGTGCGCGCGCGCGTGCAATTATGTATGTATGTATATGCATACAAGGAGTGAAGGGGAATGGGAGACGGGTACAGAGATTGAGCCGCTTACGTAATTACATCTTTTGATGTATAATTAGAATAAAATCTTTATTCTTTCATAGGAATTCTTATTCGGTTGGCTATGTAAATCAGAGACAATTGAAATGATAATAAAGTAGTTATACATACCGAGAAAGATAACAGTCATCGATTTGATATAGCAATAACCTGTTATTTAATTATGTACATGTCAAATGATTGCACAGGGATGATGATATCTTTCCTTTAATAATAGGACACTAAACGTTTTACACAACACTGGAAGGCAAAACTCTATATGTCATGTTGAAAACGGATCTTTCTATAAATAAGATGTGTCGACTCTAAAATTGCTTAGCAGGAAATAGAAATCCATACTTATATTTTTGCCAGCAGATTATTAGAAAGAAAAATAAGCTATTACATCTCATGAAATCTGAAGGTATTAGTATAAATTCTGGAACTTAAGTGTCACAAGACATAGGAGAATTTTTTGCATGCAATGATTGGAAAATACATGTCAACTGGTTGTCATAGATCCTTTCAAAGACCCGCTGCAGCCGCTGGCCCACCAATATGCTGTCTCAATTTTCTCACATTTCTACAGCTAATAAATAGGCTCCTCGAATCTAGCAGAGATCATCGTCCAAGTTATCTTTGATCACTTCCCAATCTGTTAGTATCCACCAGCTAGATAGACCTCTAGCCGTCACGCTAAATCATTCTTTCCAAAAAGATTGACACCGGGGAAATGTGTCCTCGCTCATATTTTTCTTGCAAGCCTTGAGTTACAATGGCTGAAATGAATATTTGCTTCAATTTAAACAGTTTCGGAGGGCCTGTAAAATCTATGGTACAGCCTTCTCCACCAAAAGTGAGTAAAAACGAAAACTAAAACAATGACATCTGAACAAATTACGGCGTTATGGATTTTTCGCTCCTGATTTTCAAGAATGTTATTATAATATATTTTATGAACATTTTGATATTTATTAATTTGTATTTTGATAAGTAATAGACTAATAGATAAGAAATAGACTAAGAATAAGACTAAAACAAATGACTGAAACAATCCTAATTTAGAACAAATATTCCAAATTCTAAATTACAAACAGGATAAATGAATTATTACCACCTCTTCAATTCTTGAGTTTTCGTACGAAAACAGGATATTCACGTAAGAGAACATAGAAAATACTATTCGCCAGCCATATAATCTCAAAAGTAACTTCGTACATGAAGATATTTTCCATGAAGCTTTTAGTTGCGTATCAGCCTCAAGCTAGTTTTCATTGCCTAGAAATATAATAAACTTTATTTCGTCCATGACCATTACGTTTTCTATTAGAAATATCATAGAACTTTCCCTTGTGTAGAACTAGTTCTCTTTATCACGATATTAATATAAGTGAGATTGGCGGCTCTATCGAGCAGTCAGCCGGAGCCTAGAAGATCCGTTGTTGGCGTCCCATAATATTACTGTTTTCCGTTTAGGTGAGACAATCAGTGAACAGCTATCTGCAGATAAAATAATTTATACACAATTAGCGTATTCGAATGATTTTACGTGTTTAATTTCCTGCAGAACTGCAGATATTAGACTAACAATGTCATAAACATTAAGGTCTGATGCAGTAGAGATTAGATATGCCTTTCAAAATTGAGAATAACAGTAAAATAATGAAGGTGTTCGCATTCATTGATGTAAATGAATGGAAATAATGTATTTAGCTGTAATTAGATAACATTCATTAAACATATTAAAGTAGTAATAGGTGGGTCTGCACCTTTGTGACTTATCTGCGTGTGGAGAATATTTAATAGTTTCTCTCTCGTGGCTTTCTTTATTTCGCCGTCTTCGAATTCTGTTAGATGTTAACATATACCATTAGTAAGTTAAAGAATCGAATACATTAGGCGCAAATAATGTCCGTGCGACGTGTAATATTATTGCAATCTTCGTTCCGTAATTATTATTGTGTGCATATATATATATACATATGTACACCAAACACACACGTACACACACACACACATATTTGTAGATGTCTAAAGATAGATAAATGGATATGTATTTAATAGATATATATATATGCACAAACATACATATACAAACATACAAATACACACCAATATATATATATATATATATATATATA
>NC_068985.1:99968353-99969197 GCF_001194135.2 Octopus bimaculoides | reverse complement strand
GTGTGTGTGTGTGTGTGTGTGTGTGTGTGTGTGTGTGTGTGTGTGTGTGTGTGTGTGTGTGTGTGCGTGTGAGTGTGCGCGCGCGCGTGTCTGTTTGTGTGTGTGTGTTTTATGTGTGCTTATTTGCGACAAAGTAAAGAAAGCAGTGCCAAAATATAAAATATACATATAAAATATTACAAAAAGGAAGACGATACTGACTTCGCGTTTTCGGCCTGTTCGTCTTCGGCAGACTGTACTACACTTTATGTCCATCTGCCAACGTTTTTCTGCTGTACGTGGAGCAGCGTAAAATGATATTAGTATATGTGTACCCATATACGACGAGTTTCTGAATTTACTCAGAATGCATTAACTGACAAGTGCTCTAGTTGAAGCAGCTTGTCCTATATAATGCTAACTGGGATTGAAATTAAAACCACGTCGTTGCCAAGTGAATTGTGTATCCACTCAGTTATATTTTCACGAAATGTATTAGATTTTTCGCTTAAACAATACGGGCTTTTGTATAATGACTAGTTAAACGATACCTGAGTAGGAAGATTTTTGATATTTCTTGAGAATTTCAATCTCGTTCAAAAAGGAATGAATATCTCTCAATCGTTCGTTTTAATCAAACAGACATTTTATATCTAGATATCATAAAAGAATTTGCTTTCATATTTACAATACTACATTCCCAAATGACTGGCAATGAAAACAAAATCAATACTTCCACTTACTTAGACATTGAAATAATCTAAATTAGGAATAAATGGAGAAAAAAATTTACACATTCTAAAAAATTGAAAGGGAAACAGTGGCAAGCAGAAACCAAAGGTATGTAATGTATATATATATATAT
>NC_068985.1:99966223-99967676 GCF_001194135.2 Octopus bimaculoides | reverse complement strand
GTTTATTGAGCGAAAACACCTAAAGCTCCACGAGGCAACGGCAGGGGATGGTAGCGAATCCTGCTGTACTCTTCCACAACAACTTTCTCTCACTCTTACTTCCTGTTTCTGGTGTTCCTGTAATTCAAAGGGTCCGCTTTGTCACACTGTGTCACGCTGAATATCCCCGAGAACTACGTTAAGGATACACGTGTCTGTGGAGTGCTCAGCCACTTGCACATTAATTTCACGAGCAGGCTGTTCCGTTGATCGGATCAACTGGAACCCTCGACGTCGTAAGCGACGGAGTAACAACAACAACAACAACACTTTTTTGGCAGAATTTTCCGCCCTAACATTTGTATTTTAATACACATCTATATCTAAACTGATCGCGCTCTCATAATGCATTCACGTGATTGGAAAGCTAAATTCAGAGGAGTTACTAATATTTAACACGCTGAAAGTGTAAAAGGTGCATTTCATAATATGCGTCCCTACAATATTAGCTATTTTTTGCGACGAGTGCTTAAAGCGAAAATGTTTTAAACTAATGCAGAAATTTCCCAATTAGCTTAATTGTAAAAACACAGAAAATTATATGCAATAAAAATCATAAGAACAATTTAACACCGATAATATTTGACAAATTATTTTCGCCTATAATAAATGAAACCATAAAATATTACATTAAGATGATGTTTATCATAAAGACACAGTGTTTTGATAATTTAGAAATTCTCATCTCCTTTTATGATGGTGTTTCTTTAAATATTAGATTAAAATAAATAGACGAAGACATAATAATAAATTCTAAATAAAATTAACTTTAAGAATCTTATTGTTCAGGCTTAAGTAGAATAGTTTCTCATCTTCAAGGAAAATTACATGAAAGAAAGGTTAATTATTGAAACGAGAGATTTTTTTCTCTAAATATTTACGCATGGGTGCCTACACGACGCATACAAAATAACAGACACACATATAAGCGCATAGCTTTTAATATATCATGTTTATATGAAGATATAAACATGAGCGCACAATGACGGACAGATAGATAGACAGATAGGTAGATACATAGATAGATAGATAGGTAGATATATATATATAGAGAGAGAGATAGATAGATAGATAGATACAAACATACATACATACATACATACATACTACATACATAATACGTACATACATACATATATGAACATTTTCTGCAGTGTCTACATACGTGTGTATGTAAAAATATTCAACACTTCTCTAAATTACTAAATGTTCTCCATGCACAGATGAGTAATATCTTCACAGGTAGAGTTATGATTGCCCGCAAAATATTGAATGATGCAAGGGTGGGGGCAATTGAACTTGCTACGAAATATTTGAGACTCCATCTAATTTTGATGAGTGATACTTTCTTACATTTTCTCACCTCTCTCTCTCTCTATATATATATATATATATATATATATATATCTCTCTC
>NC_068985.1:99964645-99966213 GCF_001194135.2 Octopus bimaculoides | reverse complement strand
TCTCTCTCTCTCTCTCTCTCTCTCTCTCTCTCTCTCTCTCTCTCGCACTGTACATATGTGTGTGTATGTGTGTTGCGTAAACGTTGCAAAATAACATTATTCTAGCTGGAGAGCGTTACATTTTCGGGCATCATATGTAACGAAATTCTGCTCAGAAAATTAAATTCTTACACGTAACACGCTTAAACTGCCAGTCCTTGAGATATTCCTTGTGGATGCAAGACTACAATGTTCTCGTTTTTAAAATGAGGATACGGGGTATGACACACCATTTGAATCAACGCTATTTGAAATCTCATTACTGAGCATAACAAACCAAACATGTAGGAACAAACTAAATGGCTGGAGAAGCAGAGAGATATTGAGTGTGCGCATTTTAATCCTGAGTTCTAAAATCAATCCACAGAAGAAACGTCGGAGTTAAGTTTGCAAAGCACGTTTCTAGAAAATTCTGAGTATTGTTAGAGAAAATTGTATAGTTTAGTCAACAGTAAAATTTCTTAAACGCATGTATGGGGGTATAGCAAAGAATTAACGCCCTAATGCATGTGCAATTTGGGATTCTCTTGGAAAACGTCGCCTGTTACATGTACGGGAAATTACATTGTGAATGAAATTTGTGATGGTAAATTTGTGAGGACGTTAGTTAAGAACATACATACATACATACATACATTCATACATACACAAAAATACATGCATGCATGCATACAGGCACACACGTTTACCTACATACATACAAATATATGTATGAGGATGTATATATAAACCAAGATGTTAAAATTCCAGTGAAGGAGCATTAGATCAAGGTTCGAATCCGGCTCCTTCTGTATTGGCAAGAAATGTTGAAATAAAACTAAGTAATGATATATATATATATATATATATATATATATATATATAACCACATGCATATATACATACGCGCATACATACGTTCATACGTACGTACGTAAATACATACATGCATACCTATCGTCGTAGGTGCATTAGGTTATATACCAACGAATTTGTTGAAACACTTAGAACTAACACAGTTTCAGGGACAGAACTATATTTTTACTCATGTCAATTATATCCGTCGGCCGCAGACAGCGCACGAACCACTTGTTCCAATACAACTCCACCTACCCGAACATCAGCACTTTAAATTTATTTAGCTGATCGTAGTTTTCCTGCAGAAACTGATTGTACTTACATCCATACATATACACATACATACATATTAGCACTCCGTCGCTTACAACTATGAGGGTTTTATTTGATCCGATCAACGGAACAGCTTGCTCTTGAGAATAATGTTTAAATGGCTGAGCACTTCACGGACACGCGTACTCCTTCACATACTTCTCAGCGAGATTCAGCGTGACACGGTGTATGACTAGGCTGGTCCCTTGACATACAGATTTGATTACCCATTTTTGCCAGCTGAGTGAACTGGAGCGCCGTGAAGAAAAGAGACGTGGATATGGGTTAGAAATCTTGAAATAAAACTGAACAATCAGGCATACATACATGCATACATACATACATACATACATACATGGTGGTGGTTGTCTACTCCTTAA
>NC_068985.1:99960798-99964635 GCF_001194135.2 Octopus bimaculoides | reverse complement strand
ATACATACATACATACATACATACATACATATATACATACATAGTGAGTTTTATAACTTCTGAATTGTAACGGTTCAATAAAGAGTTTTCGCTAAGATTCGGAAAATAAAACTTAGTAGCACATACTATAATAATTCAATATGGTGTCCTGAAATATCTATCTCCTCATGTCTGAAGCAAATGAAAGAAAGCTAGAATACAACAAAGAATATAGAAATAATATAGAAAATCAAACTATAGGACGATTCAACTTATCTTAACAATTAACTGAATCACGCATAAATATTATTACAAAAATCAATTGCTCTTAAAGTGGACACGCTATCGAAAACTCATTAAACCGAACACATCATGTTTTATATCTAATTGCAAACTAATACTAATTATACACTTGAAAACCACATAATCTTTTTATCGCCATAACTAAACAAAGTTTATTAGATCGATGCCTTTTGCATATTTACTGTATTTGCAAACAAGATACTTGTAAATTTCCTGACAATAGCCATCACATTTTAGCGTGGAATTTTTATAGCATTTTGTTGAATATCGGTGTGTTTATACAAAGAAATTGCAAAACCTTACAATACCCAGTATAGAACAAAACTACCGAGGAAAGAAAATAGAAGCTAGCTAATGACACATCTGTCTTATTTAGAATTCCACATCCAAAAGTAGAACTTTCGGAAAAGTTATTTTTATAGCAAATTACAAAGTAAAACTTGACACCGCCGTTCCACCATAACAACAAATTGAGGCAGTGATACGTTCAAATGTCAAGAATTTTGAACGAACTACTTCTCTTTTTGTACAGTTTAGATGGGAGGAATTGACAGTATCCCTAAATTTACCATGGCGGTGAGCTGGAAGAAACGTTAGCACGCCGGGCGAAATGCATAGCGGTATTTGGAAATGCTTAGCGCCGTTACGTTCTGAGTTAAAATTCCTTCGAGGTTGACTTTGCCTTTCATCCTTCGGGGTCGATAATTTCTTTTTTCTTTACGTGCGTACACACACATGTGTACATGCAGGAAACTCAAGCATGCATACACATATGTATGTACATATAAAAACATATAATATGCATAAAATTTGTTACAGTGTCTGCAAGGTGATATGATTTCTCATCACTTGTATAGAGTGTTTTGTGTGAATGTTGCGTGTTCTTTGTGGTAAATAGGAAGAATTCCAGAACAAATATGTAAGTGATGATGCGCAATCTATAATGTCCTGTTGTATGTTGTTTTCTTACACATTCAGATTTGGTTAATGAGGAGACATTATATTATGTTAAACGAGAGGATGAAAATCTTGCCTCCCTTCAGAAATTACTTAGATTATATTGCAACAAATTTCCATTTACGCACTGACGCTATTGTTAAGTTTTTATCTTAACAGTTACTTCCCGTTAAGACTTGATTCTAAAATTAATGCGCGTAAAGTGAAGATTTTCTCATAAACCGTTTAGGCTCACGAGGTCTAAATAAAAGGGGGCATAGTAAAAAGGGTAAAATATGACCACAATCAATGAAGTGACGATACTCTGTTGTCCACAATTATTTCTCTCCCTGTGCTATGACAGACGTTTCCGCCACGGGAAGCATTTTACGTATGTACTCAATCTAATCACCCTAAATATATATTTCATACTTTCGTTCGAGATGTTCCTAAGAAAGATTCATCACACTCTTCTAACAGAAGATTATTCAGATAGTCAGAACTTTATTATAATAAAATACTCACAATGAGTGTTTATATGAATACATAACTACAGTTTTGCCCCGGCAGGAACAGTAACCAGAAACGATTAATCATTTCTTACAAGGCTTCATTCATTCTGCACATTTTTACCAAAATATTTATTTACTAAGTCTTCATGATAAATATCCTAATATTATCAAAGAGAAATTATGTTAAATTAACATAATAAAGCACTCTGAGCTGTTTCTTCAAATAAATGCAAAGTAAAAATTATGTTCACCCCTTTATCGCAAACATTCCACGTAATTTCAATCGTGTGATTGTAACCCCATACAGGATAGTAGCCATTTTAAATCCGTGGGCAGTACGAATAAAAAGCATCTGCACGTGAATGCAGCTGTCATATTCTATGGCCAAACGTCTTCATCTATTTATACATGAGTTTTCATTTATAATCTTTTCACATTTAATAAAATACATAATATAATATATACGTATTAACCAGTTTGTAACCAGTGACATTCGGCTGAAGTATCATTATAAGAGAAATGCATAAAAAATATATATACTGATAGAAATTAACCTTGCAACTACTCTTTACAGAAACACGCGAATGCTATATATAAATGTGTGTGTATATATGTATGTATGCATGCATGTATGCATGTATGTATGTATGTATGTATGCATGCATGTATATATGTATGTATGTATCTATGTATGTATGCAAACATACATCAATACATATATATGCATACAACCACATACACAAATATATATATATATATATATATATATATATATATATATATATATATATATATATATATATATATATATGTTTAAGTTGGTGAGCGGGTGTTTCTTCTTTTGCAATAATACTCACCCCCATAGAGGCAATTGACCTATGAAATAGAGGAAAACTATTATACAGACAATACAATAAGTGGTACATTGGAAAATAACAAGAGCGAACAAAATCAATATGATTAAAATTTCTATCAGCAGTAGACCATATCATGTCCATCATGATAAAATACAGACCCCGTCTTTTCTCTCTCGTTTTATCTATCTGCCCTTTGTTCATTCTTTCTAACCATACCATCTGACAGAAAATACTCTTAAATTACATTTAATTGCCAGCGGTAATAGATTAAAGTCAATTGTGGAGAAACAATATAGACTCGTCTTGAATGCCGATCGTTTTCAGATAGTAGGAGTGAGACAGAGAGATTGATACAGAGAAAAAGATAGAGGGAGAGAGAGAGAGAGGAAAGAGACACCGAGAGAAGTATGATATTGAAGGGAGGAAATCAAGATTAGTGAAAGTGTGAGGAAGTGAGATGTAGGCATGCAGTGAGGGAAATGTTACACATGAAATGGGGAAAGTTGAAAAATATGTGTTCGGGTAATGTGTGCGCATGGGAGATGAATCGATAATTAAAAAACAAATAATTCTATGGAACAATGCTAGAGAGAAGCCATGGAATTTAGCTACAAAAGGGGAGATATTTGCGACAATAACAGTTCCATAATATGAAAATGTGAGAAACTGGCTTGTGTATGCATGTATGTATGTATGTGTGAGTGTATGTTGGCTTGTATATTTATATTCATATATAATATAGATATACATAAATACATAGAGAAAGCAAGAGAGGGTAAGATTATATATAAGAGAACCAAGACTGTGTCAGAGTAGGATACTGTAGAAAACGATATACGAAAATATCTAATAGACAACTTCTTTCTTCTCCCTTGTATTCCGCCATTACTTTGAGGCTGCCATTCAAATTGTTTTGGTTACGAATGAAGGTCCCCTGCACTCTTAGGAAAAATCACGATAAGAATAAATTTGCTATTCGTCTTTCAGGGTCAGGTGATCCTGTTAGAGATATATGCATTCCGGGCTTAATTTGTGTCTTATCCAGCAAAGATGGTAGATATAATTTATCACCCCATTTAACACAAGCACTAATTGTGGGAAGTTACAGCATAACACTTTCGACCACTGGTATTTTGTTCAGCTACTGTAAAATTATTGCAATAACGCAAGTGAACTAACGTCCGCTCCGTATCCTTTACAGTAAAATGATAATTTCAATGTATACGTATATATATACGTATATATATATA
>NC_068985.1:99957212-99960484 GCF_001194135.2 Octopus bimaculoides | reverse complement strand
TATATATATATAATATATATACGTACATATGATTAGATTATCACATAACCAATTAGTGATATTTGGATTGCCTTTAATACGTACGTTTCCAGAGGCTACATTGCAAGTTCTATGCTGCCTCTTCATATTAATTATGAAACTTACAAAAGTTTATAACTGTTCAGCCTATTGCACTTTTCATATTAGGGTCACAACGTAGTACATTTATTGGCATTTAATATTGAATAATATTTATTTGTGCATTACATCTAAAGTATCTGTTAAGTTGTAGTGTATCAGGGCATATTATACTGTGTACACACATACACATGCACGCGTGCATACGTAAGCTCACACAAACTTATGCATATATATATGTAGACAACTTTAGCAAAGTATTACTTTTAAATTCAAATACCGATTGTCGTTTAAGCTACTTCCTGCTGAGATGCACGGGAAATGTTCGTCTGTTGCACATACACCGCTATAGTTCAGTAAAGTCCGACAAGTTTATTGTCCGTTTACCGTTAAGGATGCAACTTTTCTTCTGTCAATGTTTTTGTGCTCTAATGAAGCTGTGGTATAGTTAACAAACAGCACTGAGTTCATGTAGAGAGGTTTAGCTATTATATCTAACAGGACACGCAACGACGTAGATGTTTGCATGTTGGATAAAAACACCTTCGTACATCCTGTTTGTACATTAGTATCAGTACACTGTAGGATTATATTTTACTTTCCTATATAATCTAGATCGTCGGGCGGATGGAAATTTAGATCGTTTGAATGTATACCTTGCGTATTGTTTTAGAACTATTGTGACTCTATTGAAAGGAATATTCAACGTTTCACCTAGTTTACCCTAAGTGGTTTTAGCGTTTTCTACTCTTGCAAGTATTTGAGTTATTTTCCGATTTGGGAGAAGATATAAATCTCCACCGCGTCCAGGAGTCTCGTAATTAAATTGGGTTGGGCAGCGCCTTCCCCTCCTAAGCTGTAAAACTATTCCTAGTGTGTGTTTTTTTATAAGTATATAATATTAATGGATTAATTCCATAATTCGAAATTACTAATATGCTTAATATATTTATTGCCATGCGTAAATTCAACATTTCAATGAAATCGTTTATTGCAAGTTTTGAAATATTTCATTGTGAAATATTAACTGTATATTTTGATGTATGTGTCACCAACGTAACGCTGACAGAACGATATTTCCTTTTGCAACATGATAGCATTCAGTTATCTCGGCGTGACGCGTTTGTAATGTTGAACTTTTTTTTCTAAATGAACATGTCATATTCCCTGCTTTGAGCAAAACCATATCTTTATATGGAAAATTGATGGTGACGATAATATTTCTCCTGCAGAGAATTGTGTTCTGCACGAAAAATTATTGAAGTTTAATATTAAAATTAATGTAACATATTAATTTTATAAATTCATATATATATATATATATATATATATATATATATATATATATATATATACATAATACAATGGTTTACACCTGGTGGGTTACTGGCAAAGCACGGTCACTTTCACAGTGATCGTAATGCATATATATATATATGGCAAATGAATTACGGATGACGGAATATAGGAGAATTTTTTTATTAACCACGGCAATTGTTTTGACACATCTTGCATAGATTCCTCATGGGTGAGACATCAACTACTGTTTCACGAGCATCCGTTTCTGCAGATGTATCTCGTCGGGTGATTAGTTAATGCAACACCTGAAAGTAAATAACTGTTCCGCAATATAACTTCTCATAGAAAGAAAAGCAGTCAAACGGAGGAAATAGCTTCATTTATATACACCAAAAATGAAATAACAGATGGCAAAAAGAGAAAAAAAATTAAGCTTATTGAACGTTTTATTACATGGGTCAAGGTGAGACAGAATGACACTGAAGTGGCTTCGCTGATTGACAGGTGACGGTCTCGGTTAGAGCATGCGTGCGCTAAGATTACGCGCCCTCCATTATCAGTTAAAGTTTAGACAGTGTCGCATGACAACTTGCTGAGGCTGCTTGCTGGAGCCTAGAAGCGGGAAGTTTAGACAGTGTCATGTGACAACTTGCTGGGGCTGCCTACTGGACCCTAGCAGCGGGAAATTTAGACTGTGTCACGTGACAACTTGCTGGGGCAGCCTGCTGGAGCCTAGCAGCAGGTATAAAAAGGGGAATTTGACACGACAGTCAGTCGGACGCTGACACTCGTTGATGCTGCATCGAAGAGGCTAGGGAATAGAAGAAAGAAGGCATGTACCAACACCAGAGCTGAAGACACCTCCGAAAGGGGGGGGGCGACACGTCAAAACGGTAGAGGAGTAGGGGCCGAAACCGGAAGTGGTTCCTCCTGATGATGTCTTGAGCTAACTGGATCCTATAAAGGAGCTGTTTTGGTAGCAGACCACGAAACATGGTTGAAATTCCTCCGATATATAAAGCATATTGAGTGTCGCTAAAATTGTAATGATTACTTGAATTTTTTATACTTAAAAAATTAAACATGAAAACCTGTTAGATAATAGATATAGATATCTTGGAGTAATATTCACACTATGCAGCACTGAGAAGAACAAAACGGATAACCATGGTGTAAACGCTTTCTAACAAATAATCTCTACGATCAGGTTTATATTATTATTTTATTTTCATTGCAAAAAAAAATTCGTTCTGATAGAACTGAACAGCAGAATTTTTTCTGGAATGTATATTTGTACGTATGCATTCGGACGAATTTTTGTTTCTTTGTTACTGTGGTTTCGTACAAATACAGTACTTCAAATTACCGAAGCTGAAATAGTAAGAAAACATCAGTCGGTAAGTCCAAACGTCGGTTTTGACCTGTCACTCTAAACAAGCAAACAAACAAAAAAAAATAATAATAAAATACCACAAAGTATAACAAGCTATTTTTAAATGTAATATATTTCAGAACGTCGTAAGGTTTTCTATATATCAATTTAAATGTCAGTCCGAGTTCCGTTGGGTCCAAATGTAGAAATGTACATTTAAATAACTGTAATTGACAAAAACATTTCTTAATAACAAAATACGTGAGAGAAAAACAAAGTCAATTTAGAAGAATTAAAACAACGGATGGAGAGAAGAGAAAAACAGATATGAGTAACGAAGAACAAATACAAGGAACATAATCGGCTGTATATATACATATATACACACACACACACACACATATATATATATATATATACATACATATGATGCATACATATGTCCATACACACACTTATATACATTCGTATAGATTTATGTTTG
>NC_068985.1:99955595-99957012 GCF_001194135.2 Octopus bimaculoides | reverse complement strand
ATATATATATATATACATACATTTCCTTTCTCCCGAAACATTTAATATTAATTTAGACTTTTGGGGCCAGGCAGATTTGAACAGTCTCGGCCGAAATTTTAAAGGTAATCTGGAAACTGAACTGAGGAGAGAAGGCCACGAATGGTGCGTCCTTGTTCTGTTTTGTCCGTATTTTTGTTGTTTTTTTCTGTCCATCTTCGTATCGTCTGTCTGTTCGGATGTTTTATTGTCAACAGCTGTGTTCTGGTTCCATTCTTTGGGATTTACATATACATATAGCGACGTACGTATTTAACCTTGTATGTATTTAACTTCTATACGACATTTTTATTCCTTCTTTTAGTCCCCTTAATTTTTCTTCTTTCTTTCCTCCTTTTTCCTTTTTTTTTGGTTTTTGCTCCCCTTCTCACCTCATATTCTTGGTCTTGTCTTTCCTTAATCTACGTAATTTTCATCGTTTATCTTACTTGTACCTTCTCCATGTCCCTTTGACTTTTTCCCTTTCTCGTCCTCAACCCTATTTCTTCAATCCCTCTGCCTCCACCTCTTTCTTTCCTTCCACATGACCGGTATTCAACCAAGCATGATCTTTCGTTCTTGGCTTGACGCCCAAACACGAAGCATCTTTTATTCCCGTCTCCTGAATTCCATCTATTCCGATCATCTATGTTTCTCCCTCAAGGCTTTCACTCTACAAACGCCAGCTCAACATGACACGTCTCTATTAGTCGAAAGACACCGGTCGTTATTTTCTTGTTGTTTGTATTCGTAATCCACTAACATTTTCTCCAGGTTTTTTTCGCTTTCCTGTTCTTTTTTTCTTGTCTTTGTTTTCGTACACATTCGCTTACTTTCTCCCAAAACATTTAATCCTCTTAGCTTAGACATTTGGAGCCAGCCAGGTTTGAACAGTCTCCAATGTAAGCGGCCGAAACTACAAGTATAATTGGAAACTTGACTGAGGAGAGAAGGCTACAAATGGCCTGTTCTTGTTTTGTCTTGTCCGTCTCTTTGTAGTTTTTCCAATCCGTCTTCATATCGTCTATTTGTCCGAATGTTTTATTGCCGTCTGTTACGTTTCTGTTCCATTTTTTGGATTACATGTACATACATACCTACATACGAGGGGGAAGGTTTGTAAAGTTCCTGGATTTAAAAGTATCGTGAAAGGTCTGGATGGAGGCCCTGCCATCTGAGGTTTTCTACAGGGCTTAGAAAAACTTAATGGCCGGTGTGTGTGAACCTGAACGAAGTTGAATAAAATCTTAATTAATTATTTACCTGTATTTTCTTTACCCTGAAGCCAGACACTTTTCAGCATCCTGTCGTACGTATCAGTACATATACCCATATATATATATATATATATATATATGTATGTGTGTGTGTGTGTGTGTGTGCGTGTGTGTGTGTGTGT
>NC_068985.1:99952766-99954905 GCF_001194135.2 Octopus bimaculoides | reverse complement strand
ATATATATATATATATATATATATATATATATATAAGAGGAAATTTACCTTTGGCTATTTGGTAATTTTATTAGAGCATTGTCCATAAGCGCACAAATCCTCCTACGCGGTTAGCTTTGTCTGTCATTCTGTCAAGGCTTATAAATAATGATAATAGTAGACAGAGTGTCTGTAAGATGTGAAACCTTTCTTGTCGTCTGAAATCATGTACTTTCTGCCTTCATTCTTGTGAATATCGCCTTTCGATAATCAATGATAGAACACCTCTAAACGAGAGGGACCTAATGCATCTGGTGATATGAAATTGTAGTTTCAAGACTGATTTGAATTGTCACGTGAATAAGTTTTGTTATTTCCTTATATCAAACTTGATTTTCTCAGCCGTAGCTGTTTTGTAAGATGTTTGTTTTCCTAACCATATAGTTGCGCTTTTCGTCCTTTGGTCACAACAGCCTCAGGTCGACACAAATCTTGTGAGTGGATCTCATAGACGGAAACTGGAAGAGGTCCGTATCCATACATACATACATACATACATACATACATACATACATACATACATACATAAGTACGTGTGCGTGTGTACATGACTGTGTTTATGTAAGTGTGTATGATTCGTTGCCTCTGTGTGTGGCCCTCACTACCGCTCGACAACCGGTGCTAGAGTGAGTTGATTTTCTGAACAGTTTACTGAATGTAGCATTTGCAAGATAAAATCGATTTGAAATTTTATCTGACACAGTGGAAACCTTATTGTAGATAGTTCTTAGATAATAGAATAGGTTACTTGTTCAAAAGTCTGGTCGACAATATGAATGTTAAATTGGAGCGTTCACTTCGAGCAATTTAAGTTTTCACATTACTTCGATTAGAACATTTATTGTGTAGTCGTTTTCATTAAACCAATCAAATTGCAGCCTATGAAGTAAAACAAGATTTCTTTTTAATTGTTGCATCACGTACTGCTGATTTAGGAATTCTCCAATGGTATAGAATCAAGATCTCACAGATAGGTTGATTACAACAAATTTTACTAAAATTGGTGCAGCACTTGTTGATAAGAATGAAATCTTGAAGATGTTTATCATAGAATTTACGCTGCTCAAAATCGTATTGGAGGTTGGACGCTTTTAAGTGTTAAACATTTTAAGTGTTAATTTCGTTAAAACTAATCTGTTGTGAGTACAGCAGATATCAATAGATCACATTCATCTGGAACGTGCACATCACATATTATCTTGTCTCCGTTGATGATACAATAAATTAGGTGCCAATTAGTTTACCGGAGATGCAGCCATGTAGTTATATATATATGCTATTTTGATGGCAGAATAATGTCGGTTATAATGAATATTTATAATGAATAGTTAAACGTTATACTTCATTTGAATTGCTTCCTTCTGTGTCATCAAATGAATAATAACTGGCTATTTTTCATGTCCCCTTCTAATGCAGTAGATCGTGTCTTTGTGATTAAGGCGTTGGACTCATGATACAACTATTATAGTTTCGATTGTTGGACAGAATACATTGTCTCTTTGGACAAAGCACTTCAGTTTAAGTTGCTGCAATCCGCTCAGGTGGCAAAAATGACTAATCTTACGACGGTCAGCCGCCAAAATAACCGGAATGATGGCGTTAAGCGTCCAAATGACTCGTACAGGGCTTAAGCCGTTGTCCTTCCTTGCGACGATTAATTTTCCCCAAATACTGGAACTTTATTATTACGTTACACTGCCAATAGAGCTACACCCTACACATCGTTGTAAACATTTCTATCTTGGTTTTCAGTCACAAGGTTCGGAGCTGAGTCAATCATACTCTATTGAAAACTACCTGTCCCTCTATCATGCACTCTGTTTATATGACAGCGTTATGAGAACCGATATTGACGAGTAAGATAACTCGTATCTGTCGTCGATATATAATAGAGCAACTCGACCCCAGGACTTATTGTTTGTAAGCGTAGTACTTATTATATTGGTCTGTCTGGCCAAACCGCTAAGTTACGGGATCGTAAACACACCAGCATCTATGGTCAAGCGATGGTGGGGGCAGAACAACGGACACACAAACAAACACACACACACACACACACATACACACACACATATATATATATATTTATATATATATATA
>NC_068985.1:99947121-99952614 GCF_001194135.2 Octopus bimaculoides | reverse complement strand
GGACAAGGCTTTGGTAGAGTAGAAGACACTCGCCCAAGGTGACACGCAGTAGGACTGAAACCGGAATCATGTGGTTGTTTAAAAAGCTACTTACCACACAGCCACTCCTGCGCCTAGGAATATTTTATCGTTATATCTTTTTCCCCACCACACACCACCATCATGTCTAGGAATTTCTTTCTTCCTCTCTTTTTTTTTTTGCCTTCATTTACTTTATTTTCTGAGAAAGCTAATAACAGTCAAATGATCAAGATAAATCCCATTTCCTTTCAAAAATTAATCTAAAAACATATGTTTCTGTTCGTTTTTAAATTTTTAAAACAGATTTTAAAGTTACATGATACGTATTTGTATGAATAAATATAAATGAAGCGTAGTAGAATGCCAAATAGTGTTAGGAAGTGATAAAATCGAAGAGATGAATGGATAGTTATACTTGGAACAGAGAGTAAATATACGCTACGCCGAGACATAAACACTGAAATTCCAGACAGGGTAAGTGGGTAGATGGGGGATGGTCCCTCTGCTATTAGATGAACGAACAGAACTTTGTCACGACCGTGTATGTTAGAACTATGGTAGTGTTTCTTGTACCGAAAATGAGACGCTGAACTGTGACATCTTATCAACCATAAATATATGAGTATCTGAAATCTAACCTTTATCCAATAATTCTTGTAATACAGAAAACGTCATCACAAGCGACGTTTGATTTAGAGCCTCGACTCGTTTGACAATCTGAAATATATATGTTTGGGAGAAATAATATCTGCACTTGAATTACAGCGAAATGTTTTATATGTTACTAAAACCTAGACAGAAGTCAATAGCTTTACTTCGTAAGTGCATAGACGTTTATAAGAAATACATGGATACAATGTGAAAAATCAATCCACTCATGTGATTTTCTTATTTCCCAGCATGACGAACTTGTTTAATAACATTTTCGCAAATATTGAACTCCATAGTATGGAAACAATACCCATAAAGCCGTTTAAGAGAAAGCATATATCTATTGAATAAACAATACACTAAATATATCTCTTTTCCATTCTTTCTCCACGTACCAGTTATGAGATCAACAAGCTTTAAATGTCCAGCATTAAACAATAAGCCTCGACTGTTATCTATTTATCAACGAAAGCATTATCGTAATATGTTGCACGTGACAGCTACCAATACAATATTCTCTCACCTATCAACAAATCTCTTATGAAATAAAGAAAACAGTAATACGTATAAAACACACACATATATAATATTCATTACTGCTGTACTACGAGTTATGTCTTAATATTTGTACAATAACGGAATAACGTATTTTATTGACTCTTAGCTCCACAAACAAGTTAATATCGCAGCCATCAGCTTTGGGAATCTATGGAGAATTGTTGACTTTACTAAGTACATGTTTGGTAACCTGAATACTTTTATTTACTATGAAAGTTCAATACATTAAGATTGACGCAAGTATTCGACTACAAACAGAATGATTGGAGACGTCTATGTGGAACAATTCCCTCAGACTGTTAAATGGGATAAATATCGAAGTTAAATAGCCGAAGAAAATCAACTTCGTTTAATTTGGTTTGTGTACAAACGAAGAGCTAATATTTAAGTTATCAAAGATAAGAAGTAGAGAATTTTAAAGATATTTCTAGTAAATAACGGTTGATCAGACATTTTCATATGCTGCTGAAATCTACACATTGAATAGAAGTATATATCTTTATTATTTAATTGGAGTTCTAATAAGTCTATTATTATCCATTCTTTCACTGTCTTTCCCGCTCTCTCACTCTCTTCCCTTTCCGCCTATCATTCAGTATTCTGTCAGATCCTCACGTTACTACTCGCCTTTAAATCCAGTTAAACGTTTCAATGAAGGCGCATCTTTGTTTTCAGAGGAGATATTATGAATAGCAGCCAAACCTACTTAAAACTACACCGTAAAGTCTATTACAGGAAGACGGACACATGTGATAACACAATATATTGTGTGAATAAAATAAAGGATGGGACACAAACGTTGTTGATCGCATTGCGACACAAAGCTGAGAGGTACTAGCCATGAAGAAAAACAACATCACGACACAAGAGCAACAGCAACAAATCATGTCGAAAAACTTTCAAATGTCATTGAAATATGTGCGGTTCTCATAGAGTAATAAATCTCAGATATTCTGTTCCTTTGAAGAAACTGATAAATCAAATTAATCCAGAAGGAGAGCGACTTCTTTATTGTATTTTGTCACACTTGCAAAATATAAAATATCTAATGCATGGAAACTTTACTTAGTATTGCTGCTAACGACATTCTTCAGATATCAGAAAGCGATGGATGTGGAGGGTCGGGAGATCGAAGGAGAGAATGGCTTTGTTTGTAAAATATTTTTCCTGTGCATAAATACGACAGGAGTAGCATTAGCCGTTCATTCTCTGAAGGTTGATAACATGAAGTAAGGGAAAATAAAAGGACTGAATTCAATCAATTATGTCATCTCTGTCTTAAAATTGAAGTCTTCTGCTTACGTAACACGTCAAGATTATGCCAGAAGTTTATTGTCAAAACGATAGTGCTCTGGTTTGTATCGTGGTTCGATGCAAAATTCCTAATTAGATTATTGCTGATTAGGCATAGTTCATGTGAACATTTGTCCCGTTACTGTGGAATTTTAGTAAAAAGGAATTGGCAATGTTTACCATCTGTCTAAGGTCAATGAAATATGTGATAATAATATCTCAGTATGAAATTTATGTGAAAAATTGACAAGTGAAAATTTAAGTGGGTGGAAAATAAATATTATGATAGTAGTAAAGGTACTGGCAAGGAGATATCGGAGGAGAATCTGAGAAATCGCTTATCTAAATAAGTTCTTTTGTGCTCAGTGATCCAATGTCACCGTGGTCTATTTTGTTTCATTATAAAAGAAATGAAGCTAGTGTTAGGAACATAAAATAAATAATTAAAACAAAAATAGTTAAAAGAAGAATGGAAAGACTAAACCTACAGATGTACTAATATAATGCCATGTCACATTTAGCGGCATATTTCAAAGGTATGAATATATTCTTCGCTAGATTAGCTTTCCTTCTCTTTCGTCATGCACTAAAAATGCGAAACACTAATATACAAAGTCGCGTTCATAACAACACTACCCTCACATGTTCTACAGCGTTCTGATACTTTCAAAAATCAATACTGCGATAGATATAACGCTAGGAATCAATACTTTCATATTAGAAATCAATAATGTAGTGCTAGGAATGAATATTAAGAATATGGTGCAGTTAATTTATTGATTCTAAACAAAAGATGTATTATGAAGACAAAGCACATTATTAAAAATATTTAACCTTTCTTCCCTTGGAGGAAAAGAATACAAGATGTATTCAAGTACAATAGGAAGTTTATTGCAGCTATATTGAAAATTATTAAGGGGGAGCAAGGTATCGGAATGACTAAATTTATGGATTGCAATATCAATTTCCTGTTAATGTCCCATTCGGTCACTTGCGCCAGTGACGTTATTTGGACTACGTTATCGAAATAAACACTATTTCGTCTACTTATGGTAGAAAACATTTCCGTTTCTTCAAGTCACCCAGTTATTATTAATTTTGCTTGTAATATGTTAGGACGGATAACAGTAAACATCTAAACTAAATTAGTCGATGTGTTTTGTCTTTACAATGCTGTGTGGGATCCTACGATGTTGTCATTTATCTCGCCGCGGTCGATAAAACAAAACCAATCAAATACTGAGTTGAGAGTAATCGTTTTAAAATTGTTGGTCTTGTGAAAAACATTGAATCGATTATTAATTCGATTATAACTGGTTTTCTGAGTGCCAAGTATACCTAATGTAAAAGAACAACATTTTTTTCGTCTTTACGAACAGAAATCCTTGGATGACTCCCTGACAAAATATTTTTCTTGAGATTTTTTAAAATTTTTTTCCTTTTATTTTGTCGCTTTTATGTATTTTGTACGTTAGTGGTTAATATTAATTATGTTCACACCTGCTGTAGTAGAAGTAGCTGGTAGTCACGAAGTTAATAAAGACCAAATCACCTCCTCCTAGTATTCTAAAACACAGACATTAAATAATAATGAACAAACAACACAGCAATTAAACTCTCAGAAAGCTTTAAGTGGTTAATTCAAGTAATATTTGACAAAAAGGCAAGCATAACTTCCTCAGCAACTACACCAACAGGAAATCATTTCCTTCAAGCATGACAATCAAACACATGTAGTCATCGTTGCGATCCAGAAAAAAGTAGACACATGGAAAATGTTCGTGTCAAAAGTGCGTCACAAGAGGACGAAGAAAAATCTTGTATACTCTTATTTATTATTTAAAGCACGAATTTGTATGCCACTGGTCTGAAAAAGGGAAACGTTTAGTAGGATACTTAATCATTCGACTGGGCAAGAATGGCCCTTCAGAATCACACTGATGAAAAGATACTAGCAAAGTTGATATGATTGATGGATATCTCAGTCAGTAAGCGCAGTAGATGAGAAATAGGAGAAACAGAAGAATAAGAACCAGATTATGAACGACAATGCGGGTTCTTGTCTAATCGTAAGCAATATCTTAGCCGTAGCATAAATCAATGCTAATTAAGATGGTGGAATCAGTTGTAACTACAACATAAACAGACACGTTACCTACTGAGGCTCAAACTAAAAGAAATGAATTCATATATGATGAATCAATGTACAAAGCACATATACAAAACGTAGACAGAAATGGTTGTATAATATATACAAAAAATTACTTTTTGAAGTAATAATATGATTCGAAAAAAAATAAATAGTACAGAGAGTAACGTCGTGACAAAACCAACCAAATGTTCTTCTTTTGGAAATATTGTAGATCAGGAAAATCGAGTGATGTTAGTCGGCTTAAAGAAATTGAACTGCGGAGACGAGATATGTTAGAATATTTAGTGTGTTTTTGTCCAATATATTTATTCTATAATGGATTATACTCTACCTGTATAAAAGAAATATGTATCATTTGGGGAATTTCAGGATTATTTTAATCTCTTGCCAGATGCAGTAAACGTTTACTAGAACCTTACCGATGATGTCGAACAAATAGACGGAATGCTCGTAGTTTATATACATTCAGTTTCGTCAATAAGCCATTAGCACAACAACTCTGCGTTTCTTGTGTATAGATGTGTTGTTGTTGTTGGCACTCCGTCGCTTACGACGTCGAGGGTTCCAGTTGATCTGATCAACAGAACAGCCTGCTCGTGAAATTAACGTGCAAGTGGCTGAGCACTCCACAGACACGTGTACCCTTAACGTAGTTCTCGGGGATATTCAGCGTGACACAGTATGACAAGGCTGACCCTTTGAATTACAGGCACAACAGAAACAGGAAGTAAGAGTGAGAGAAAGTTGTGGTGGAAGAGTACAGTAGGGTTCGCCACCATCCCCTGCCGGAGCCTCGTGGAGCTTTTTTTAGATGTTTT
>NC_068985.1:99939734-99946562 GCF_001194135.2 Octopus bimaculoides | reverse complement strand
TATTACTGCTTATATATATATATATATATATATATATATATTTGTGTGTGTATGTGTATATGTATGTATACATATCCATATCTCTCTATATATGTATATGTGTATGCATGCATGCATATATTTACCTCATGGTTTTCTAAAAAGGTTTATCTAATCATAGAATTCACTGAAGAAAGCCTGATTCAACCATGAATAATAATGGCAACTGACTTCAATTTAGATCGATTTGCAGGCTACGAATATGGCATTCCAAATA
The DNA here is from genome assembly GCF_001194135.2 of Octopus bimaculoides. Taxonomy (NCBI): domain Eukaryota; kingdom Metazoa; phylum Mollusca; class Cephalopoda; order Octopoda; family Octopodidae; genus Octopus; species Octopus bimaculoides. The sequence goes on along the minus strand of NC_068985.1, from coordinate 99,946,306 downwards.
TAGACTCGCAAAAGAGAAATAAATGACTGTAAAAATATTAACCAAGGATAACGATTTCTTTCTACTGCTCTCTGTTTTAATGAAATATTAAATTAGCAGATAGTGTGCGAATTGAAGAGAGTGTAAACTTATGTGTGGTTATGCGCTGAAGGTAAACGTTTTACAGAATTGGGAAGTAATTTGCTCTTCGCATTAAATGATACTGAATTTTAACATTTGTACAAGGTTAAACCTTCGAGATTTTATCGATCTGTACGTATGAGTGTTACTTCATTTACTGTCGTTGGAATGAGATAAAATCCAATTTGACGTGATCTGATCAAAATTTAAAGAACGTAAGTAAATACAGCAAGCTAATTTGCAGGCTAATCTATCGACCTGAAGAAATCCTTTAATTCACTGTATTGATTTGTGATTACAATATTTAGTTTATATCTTGAGGATAATATGTTATGAGTCGTCAAAAAATAGGGAATAACATTTTTTAGAGACTGAAATTACTAACAGGCAGTTCTCAAGAAAAAGGAAGCAAGAGAGATAAAAAATAAGGAATAGATTCAAATTTCACTGCTTGATCAACTTCTGCAGACACTGAAGAGTTGAATTTAGTGAAGATGAACAGGAACATTGGGATGCACTAAAAAGTGAAATTGAGGCTTTCCCACGAGAAACAGGCAGGCATTAAGCAGCTGCAAAAATATGTGCATTTAGGGGTGAACTAATTAATCTCAGAGCCTCGGGGATTATATAATCATGGTATTGTTATGGGTTTCAAACGCTAGAAATTATGCAAGAATTGGGGATTATCTTAATCTCTTGCCAGATGCAGTAAACGTTTACTAGAACCTTACCGATGAGGTCGAACAAATAGACGGAATGTTCGTAGTGTAGTACTAAATTCCTCACATCATAAGAGGACATCCTCTGGAATATGGTAATCAACACTAAGTAGAAGACCAAAAGTATTCGAGTAAAATTTTACCTGCTTATTATTTGTAAAAAAGCAACGTAGTGTTCCATATTTTACATGTATATTTTTATTTTCATTTACATATGCAACACAAATTTACGAGTAAGTCTGTTATATAAGTGAGTATGTGTGTGCATGTATGTTTGTGTATGTGTGTGTGTGATGTTTGTTTTTACATTATGACAACGCAATAGCATTGACATATTGTGAAATTATCCTTCTTATCGGTCAAAACCGATGTGTGTATCGTTATGTATTTTAGTACGTAATATATAGATTAAAAGCCTGTATGTATATATATATATATATATATATATATATATATATATACACAGATATGCGTGAATGTACGTATGTGTATATACATATGAATATACATGCATACACACACACACATACATACATACGCTTGCACTGTTCCTTCTTGCTGGCTATGGCCTCGCAGTCTCTAATTCAGCCTTCCATTTTAAGTATTACAGCAGTAATAGTTTTCACAGGGAATGTCGTAGCAGTCATGATCTCGGCATTTTGATATCCGGCGCGAATAATCACGATACATATAACTCTTTCTTCTTGTCAGTTACCCAAAGTATAAGGCTGAGAACATATAAAACATGAACGCCATTATCATACAATCTCAATGACACCTATGTGAAACAAAATATATTTGTCGGTCTAATGATGATGGATTAAATATTCTATAGTTATGTGTGTGTTTGTGTTGGGTGTATGTTTGCGTTAATATGTGCGTGCATATGTATGTGCGTGTTTTTAAACGGCTGTAAATATTTCCAGGAATTCAACTTAGGTGTATGTAACAAGTACTAAAATATTAATCGATATCATAAGCTACAAGACGGAATACTGAGGTCAATTTAAATGACAACGAAATCTGACCTATGTGTTATAATTCTACTGTAGTCTACTGACTGATATCACTAAACTAATGAAATAGAGAAACATCAAATAGATACATGTGTAGGTAGGTAGATATATAGATAGTTAAACAGATAGTTAAATAAATAGACAGACGGACAGATAGACTGATAGATAGACGGACAGATAGACAGGGGCGTAATTATAGATATATACAATTAGAGAATGATAGTTATGTAAATACATATCTGTGTTATGCAATAGAATTCATACCCAACAGAGTTAATTGTATACGGAAAGTGTAAGCTAAACTGTTGTTTTATAGTTAAATATTTCGTGCACATCGCATCCGTATCAGCTATCATTGCAGCACTCTCGAACATTTTAGTAGCAGACCCGATCCTTGCAAGAAACTTCAATTTCATCAACTCGCAATAAAATAGGTTTTGTATGTGTATGTGTTTGTGTCTATGTGTTGTGTGCGTTTGTTTCGTGTGTAACTGTTTTCTTGTTTGTGTCTATGTGTGTATGTACACTACTCCGCTGTAGAAACGAACGGATATCAGCAGGTATTAAAATAATTTAAGAATCTTAACTTTGCTACAAAGGGGCGTCAAAGGTCTTGAATAAAATATGTTTTGTTGTGGAATTTAAATATGTAGAAACAAAGAATTACTTGATACTGAACCAAAAACTAACGAAGAATAGAACGCTGTGCAGTCACACATGCAGCGATTATCAGTGCAATGGAACATATCACGCTCAAATATTGTTTCAATCTTGATTTTTATTATAAATGACTCAATATTGAAAGAGCTATGTAATTACATGTCTTCGAAAAGTCTGAAATATATATAAGTATAGAAGGATAAATAGAACAAGAGTTATGTAGAACAGAATGTGTAAATATCAGGTGCAGGAAACATAGCGTTTTTAGTTTCTTCCATATTTATATGTTTGGATACAATTTTTGTTTCATATCTATGTTGGCGCACGCAGTTGGAAACTCTTTCATGACTAAAGAATGAGATATGTAAAAATAAAAAAAAACACAGAACAAATAATGAATTTATAAAAGTAAATGATGTAAAGAAAAACGACCAATAATTGAAAATATCAAAGATTTTGAAATAAATCTAGAGAAATAATTAGAATGCCAAATGTTATGCCAATGAAAACAGAAAAAGAAAGTTTATTGATTTTATTGTAATGCTCAGACATTTTATAATTTTGATTACCCTGTAATTTCTACAACTGTTAATGCCGACTACATATAAAGATAAGTCTACTGATCGATTGGTCTGCTATACTTAAAATAACGCTAATATATGCACAAATCCGCACACACACACACACACAAACACGCACGTATGTATGTGTTTATGTCTATCTGTATATGTGTTTGTGTATGTGTGTATGTTTGTATGTTGATGTATAAATATAAATGTAAATGAAATAATATACATGTATGCTTCAGTATGTATACACAAGACTATATATACATATATTAATAAACATACATATATATGTATAAATACATACATATATCTATATATAAATACGTGTTTGTGTGTTTTATATATATATATATATATATATATACATATATGTATGTATGAAGCACAAACATATCCGCACATTTAATTGTACATGAGCAGTGCAATTTTAGTTTATCTAAATGAGATATTATATAATTGAGAGGGAAGATTATGCAAAGCATATTGGTGCAAACGTTTTACGTATCTCTGTTTCCAATAAGAGCGTAGATATTTCGATTGACGCAGTTAAATTGAAATTATTTACTCATTTAGCCAGACAATATTGAAAAATGGATGACGTTACGATTTACTGGCTGCGAAAAAATACCAGGCACTGAGAAAAGAATGAAATGTTGAAATAGAAATGATATCAGTCCACGAGAGTTTGTGTAAAACATATTCAGCTAACTGTAATATGAAAATATGATAGATATGATAAAAGATAATGCAATGAAAGATTTAGATACATATCATAACGACTAAAGACTTTGGTGCTCTTGGAACAAGGTAGTACATTTTTATTTAAGTTCTATGCAGATACATCAATTAACCGAACAGTTAATGGATATCGGGCATGTTTATTGAGATAGCTCTATTTATAGCCCACTTTTCCTTTTTGTAAGATTCAAAACAAGATCTATGTGCAAGTGTTATTAAGGCAACCTAAATATATTTTAATCTTTACTAAGATATAAGTTACAGTAAAATGTTTTATATCTTATATATGTTTCTATTAAATCGGACTGTAAAGAAAATTTATTATAAAATTTTTGAAATTATTTTATTATATAAGTTTTCACCAGACAAACGATTGTTGTATACTCATATACAGAGATATGTTGTATTTTTCTATTACTCGCAGATAAAATAGTTTCTTAATACACAACGGGAATAGCAGAAACATGTCTTGTACAAATCATACATTTTAGAGGACACTGCAAGAAATAAATTTCTTTTTTTTTTGCTGACTTGATAAATTGGCTGCTGACATAGGAATATCTCTGTTCTAGACTTTTGCAACTTTTAGTTATACACCGCTTGAGGTTTAATATGTTTCATCTCATATATACTTGGATTCGCACTTATATACATACACACATACGTAATTGCATAAATACATGAATACATATATTCATAATCTCCCAGAAGAGTTTAAGCACTTTTGCTTAACTTTTGATAAAATAAAATTAAGATTATATCTTTCTTATTGATGTGAAGTAACTCATAAGATACAGTTACGATGAAGTATTCATTTCATGTCGATATTTAGTTTATTTCTAAAGCTTTGAAAACTGATACAGTATGATTGAGAGAATGAGGTAGCTGGGGGTGTGGTGACGTGAAAATGTCTGCTCAATATTATTACCCTTCCTTACTTATCTCTGTAGTTTGCTTTTCTTTTAACCCTACCAACTCTCTGCTACTTGTGTTAACCCTTACGGGTTTAATTTTCATCCCACTTATTTTCCCTATTATTTTCGTTGTCTCTTATTTTCCCTATTATTTTCGTTGTCTCCATCCGTTTATTCTATCTCTCACTTTAATTATTTATACCTTGATCTCTCCTCATTTTAAACTTCGAAGGTTTGCCGATTTAATTAATTTCACTTGAAAGTTAAAGATTAGATGCATTCACACACACACACACACACATACACGTATCCGTCTGCGTGTATATGTTGTAGAGATAATATACCGAACTGTTTTCTTACCTACATACCCAACTACCTACATAACTAAATGCCTACATATATGCATACATACATACATACATACACACACACACATACATACATACATATATATATATATATATATATATATATATATATATATATATATATATATATATATATATATATATACATACGCACACACACATATATGGTTTTGAAACGTGGTATGGATAGTTATTTATATAACATATATTAGAAACCATAAAGGATTGAGAGAATGCATTGAGTGAAGAGATATATTAGTTGAAAGGAAGACTTTAAATGAATCGTCTGCTGGAGAACAGCCACGCGCTTAGTTTGATTTTTAAGATAAACGAGAGGATTTATTGCAGATGAGAAGCTGACACGATGAGTGAGAAAGAGAGGTCTGCCAAATATAGAACGATTACGTTAAAATTAAAGTTAGAGAGGAAAATAAGTGTAGAAAAGTGAAGTATAATGATTCGAAAAATAAAATAATCGCAGTAATTACAAAAACCACATTGAAGAGAACAGAGGAAATGGGAGGAAGTAAGAGGTAAGACTTGTATAGAAGATTTTGTGATAAGAGTTCTCTATAGAATCACACGGGCACCACCGCTAAATGTCGATCCAGTTATAACAGAATTTAACCACTTCTAAAAAGATTACAGTACTAGATAATTGATCGAAGGAAACTGAAAATAGATATATTGCTGATAGTTTCGATAGGAGCTACAAATGTATCGTGAACGAAATGTTGAAATGTTAAATTATTATGTTGATAACATTCACAGGTAGTCATTGAAACTGTATCAACCGCAGAAATCATATTGTCATCGCAACAACAAGTATTTAACTTTGATGTCTTGGTTATTATTGTTTTTTTTTCTACACAAATAAATTTCGACATTAAAACCATATCATTTTCTCCAATTTCATAACTGTATTTAGTTTTATTAGATATGAAAACAGCGTAATTTACCAAGTAGTATGGCCATTTGCTCGATCAAAATGTATTCTTTTATTAAAACAACACAGGAATTATATTTATTATGTTATTAACAAAGACAACCGTCATGTTTTTGATGTGTGCCCGCCTTTATTTCAATAAAAATATAGAAATGGATACAGCAATGAAAGCTTAACTTTCCAGCATAGGTCAAATTATATTTTAAGCTAAACACTATTATGTTTCAGTTAATGACTACTTTGAATACAAAAAGAATGTCTCAGAAATGGCACACACGATTCCTCACGAAACCCGCACAGTTGTCTTTAAAAACGACGCATTGTATAATTTGGTCTTCATTAAGGCCTTTCTTTAGCTTTAATAGCTAAATAGAAATTAAAACGAAAGAAAGAGAAGACAAGTGTACTCTGTCTAAACAGAAAACTGCTTAGTGAAAGACTGAAAGACGGAGTCAATCAAGTTTATTCTGCAGTTAATCAACCGTTACATTTTATCATATAATTCCATTATGTATACTATAA
>NC_068985.1:99936965-99939436 GCF_001194135.2 Octopus bimaculoides | reverse complement strand
TATATATATATATATATATGTATATATATATATATAAACATATATATATATATATATATATATATGTGTGTGTGTGTGGGTGTGTGTGTGTGAGTGTGTTGATCTATATATATAGAAATATACATGTGTGTGTGTATGTTTGTGAGCATGTGTAAGCGTGTGTACGCGTGCGTGTGTATGTGTGTGTGTGTGTGTGTGTGTTTCTTATCTTCTATACCTGTATCTTTGTTCATTATCACATACAGAATTGGCAAAATTTGAATCTGAAACTTTGCATCTCTAAATTATACTTTAAATTATCACACTAAATACAGCATTCGAAGATATTCGCGTTTGTCGCTTTTTTTGCAAATTTAGTTAATCGGAAATAATATGAAAACTTCGAACACGTTTTAACGAAAAGAAAAAAAAGCAGTATGGATTGAACGTACTACTGGCAGCGCAAATCAATATCTGAATACATAGCTTTGCATAACATTAAATTTGCTCATGCAAATATGCTATTAAATTAATTTTGCTACATATTCCGTCCCAATCATTGAGGAATATCTCTAAAGACGGCATTTAATATTCGTTAACTCACACACTTAAATGCATAATAGAAACCGCTCACCTGATCAGAATAAAAAAGGACCCATCGATTTTTAAAGCTTATTTTCGACTAGCAAGTGTGGATAACTATCTCACACTAATGCGATTCATTTTTTATGAGAATGTTAATAGGTGAATACTTGATTATATATGAAAACTATAGAATCATGTAACATATCCAGAAAAATCGAATTTCTAAAGGAATCTTCGTTTTCTAATCCTTGATTTCATTGATGGTAAGCATTCAGGAAAGAAAATAAGAAATTCGATCGATTTTCATATCATTGATTTCCTTTGAAAGGTCATGTAACAAGAGTCCAAATGGAATTGAGATAAAGTAAACAAAAGTGGAGACGCGTACTTGTAGAATGGCAAATTATAAATGCCACATAATTGATTCACCACAGCCTAAACGGATTATGACACACAACTTGAAGTGTAATTTTTAACAGCACAATTATCTAGTGTTTCGTTATTTATTTATTGTTTCTTTTTTTGGTATTAAATTATTATACTTACTCCCTTGTGCTATTGTTAAGTTAAAGAGGAAGATGAATACAGTGTATCGTATTTCCATTCACTTCAGTCGTACGAAGACATCAGTGTGGTAGCACAACAAAAGCTAGGTACGAATGTGTGCTGAAAAGTTCTGAGGCGGACTATGAGACAGTGACGCTTCTGAAAAACTAAGCTAAGGTCTACAAAATACAAATTTTGAAGAAGACGGTCTAGGTTCTTACTAGTTCGGTCTAGGTCCTTACTGTTATATAATTTAAACATAAACATTATGATTATCTCTGGCAGAGGGTCATAAAAGAGTATTGCTGTTTTCTTTTAGGTTTCATTTATTAGATTATGGCCTTGCTTAGGCATCCCATTGAAGGAGTCTAGTCCGGGAATTCACCCTAGTACTAATTTTATAAAGCGTGGCTCTTATATTATTGGTCTCTTTTGACTTGGTCGTCGGGACGAACAAACCAACGGTGTTGAGATACAAGCACAAGCACTTATATACACATTGGACGGGGTAATAATAAAAAGCATTTGCCGAATTTGCTACCCTTGAAACTGAACCCAGAACTGTATGGATTGGAAGCAAACTTCTCATCATATCGCTACACCTCCGCATTTATAAATTATTGAAAATTTAAAGTAAATACGGAAGTTATACATATGTAATTAAGTTACTGGTAATACAACGTTCATATCATAATCTGTTGCCAAAATAATCCTATACAAATAGCATAGAGTTCCTTTTTAAACGATTCCTTAGTAATGTAAATATTTTCGTTACATATATATATATATATATATATATATATATATTCACAACCGTAATTTTGTGTCGCTGACTATAAATGGTGTTGCAGCTTCGAGATATAGAAGACAACTTGTAGGAAAAACAAAACAAGCAGATGGAATTATAAACGAGAATTAAAATAGATAACTGTCTATTACGAAATGATTTATAAACATACGTAAAAAAATAGTTTTGAGACGATTCGGTTTATTGTTGCCATATAAAAATGGTTTCGTTATCATTTTAAGGTTTTCTTAATTTCATATTACCCTATTGCAAATACTACTCGGCATTGCATATGAAGTGAAAGCTTCAACGGCCTCCAGGAAACTATATAAATATATTTAGATTTCTCATTCGCTCTACGTCTCTATACTCATGAATAAATCTATTTCGAATTTCTATATATATTCTTGTAAAGACAATTACATGTACATAGCCAGGCACACACACACACACACGCACATGAACATATATATATTTAAATACATACGTAATAATAATAATAATAATAATAATATATATGTATATATATATATACATGTATACGTTCATACATATATATATATATATGGAAATT
>NC_068985.1:99933297-99936755 GCF_001194135.2 Octopus bimaculoides | reverse complement strand
AGAGAGAGAGAGAGAGAGAGACTTTGGGAGAGGAGGTTAGCCGTCTACATCGATACACGATTTTCGCTGGTGCCTATTTTACGAGGATTGAAGGGAGGAATAGCAAAGCAAATCCCATGCATAATTAAAATCAGAACGTAAAGCCAGAAGTAGTGCGGCTAAGCATTTCATCTGGCAACGACACTGCCCTCTCGCCTGCGTAATTTTAAAATACATATTACTTTCAAATTTTCGTACAAGTGCGGAATGTTCTGGGTGTGTGTGTTCATCGATTACATTGACTCCCAACGATCAACTGGTAATTATTTTACCGACTAGGAAAACACGCCGAGAAAAAATGCTTTACGGTCTCAGTTAAAATTCCACCGAGATCAACTTTGCTTTTCGGGGGTCGATAAAATAAGTAGAAGTCGAAAACTGGGGTCCCATAAAATGTTAAGCCTTGTTCTTATGATAGAAAGGATTATTTCCATTACATTAGCCAATTTGGTGTTTGTCAACCTTGTTTATCTATTTCTTTATTGCCCACAAGGGGCTAAACATAGAGGGAACAAACAAGGACAGACAAATGGATTAAGTCGATTTCATCGACCCCAGTGCGAAACTGGTACCTAATTTATCGACCCCGAAAGGATGAAAGGCAATGTCGACCTCGGCGAAATTTGAACTCAGAACGTAACGGTAGACGAAATACCGTTTAAGCATTTCACCCGGCGCACTAACGGTTCTGCCAGCCCGCCGCCTTTCAACCTCATTTATCTAACAAAGCCTTAAATATAATCCTTTTCTGTAGGCTGTCGTATTATTTTCAAGGGACATATGACACTATTATTGCAAGGAGGATGTGTACTCTAAGTCTCCCTGATTGGAGTAATACTATTGGTGTAGTGTAGTCCCTGGGGAAGAATCGTTTCGTTTCTACAAACATTATGTTTGGGGATTCATTAGCCACATGAAATGTTCTTTACGAAATAGGATCTGAAATTTGGGAGCGGTTGTGGATATTTGTATTGACTTATTTATTACGGGAATTAAAGTTTTAGCTTGAAGCATCTTTCTTTATGAATACATTGTGACAACTAATACCGTTTTCGTATATCAACTCCGAAAACTAGGAGGAAATCATTGATATAATATGTTACATCTGATTATTATAATTATAATAAATATTTTATTAATTCTGTCTAAGGTAAGAATCAAATTGATTAAATTAACTGAAGTTTATTCACGTTGTGTGTTGAATTAACCAGAAAATGACATATTGTGCTCTGATTTATTGTCCCTTTGAGACTCTGCAAAACGGACTTGTTTATATTAAAGCATCCACTTGTGCATATTAATGACTAAATTATATCTATCGTCTTCGTTATATTAATTAATCTTAAAAATAAATTTTACCCCAAGTATAAGAAACTGGATTATTCAGATGAACTATTAGTTCAGTAGGTTCGTCATCTGTTTCTATTCCAAATTGTATCCATTTAATTTCACTTACAAATCACATTCGTCTTATATAAAGGTATTAAGATATTAGATTAAGAAGTACGTTTCGTTGTCACTTAATTTAGTATAAATCTTAATGAGCGACATGTTGACTAAGCACTTATAGTACATCCAGATGTTCAGTAGACTTAAATTAAATTGACCAAAAGCAGAGATTGCGGAGAAAACTGTTCTATAAATCGTGACGCTTTTTACCCTCTTTCAACCAGGAGATGAGTATTGCTCTATATCTTGATACTCTCTTCCTAACTGCTGAATCTCAAGAATCAGCTTCCCCACCTCCCATCAGGCAACTATCTGAAAAACCCTACAAAATGCCATAGTGCTCGACCGTTTTATTTCTTGTGAATCATAGTAAATCTCGCATTTAATGCATTAACAAAACAAAAATAACTAAATGATCGATTTTATTTCATTTACCTCATGGACAAGACAAATAAGCGGCCTCGACGTAGAGAGAATATGCAGGCGTGCTAGTTTCACCGAACACATTCGACATTTTTCTGTTAACGTTTAGCTTCACTCAAATTGATAAAATCTCCGTCTATAAATCATCTATAAAATTTGGCCCAAAGTAAGAAATCAATAAATAATTTGAAATTTAAAAGAAAACGAAAATGGTTTGTTTATTTATAAAGGATTCGAGGAGGTAATATTTAGTTAATGTGTAACCTAGGAATCACAAACATCAATAAAGAATAAAAGGGCCAAACACCATCGGAAGACGCAGACAACAATCCGTCTTTACTGATAAAGAGCACTGAACATTTTCTCACTTTGAGACTTCAAACGTTTGGATGTCTTATTGAAAGCTTAATTACGTTCTGTTTTGACTAGATCAAGCAGCCTCCCCGCAGTTGTCTGAATGTCAGATGGCTGTTCATATCATACATAATTTTTTGCATTTTTTCTTTGTATAATAGTTTACTTTCATTGATGTCAATCAGTACTATGACAGAATAATAATATCAATAATAACAATTAAAATGATAAAAATAATGGTAATAATAATATTACTAATAATGTAAATATGTTATGGTTTTCGTCTTCTTTGATAATGTACTACCAAGTCTGCTGATGTTGCTTGATGCGACTACCACTGTAAATACTACAGCTATTACTCCAACAAATGTTACTGCTGAAGCTGCTGCTACTAATACTACAACTACCACCTCAAAGAAGACCACCACAATGAGTAAGAGGAAATAAGCAAGTGGTGCAGAATCAAAGAAGAAGAATATTCTTGACTATCATTCGGATGAATCTTCTGAAGAGAAACAAAATAAACGAAACTAAAATAAAATAATAACAACAATAATAAATAACACGTATAAAACAAAACGAAACAGTTCATTTCGTATTAAAGTTTGAACTTCTGTAATTAGTTTAAAGCGGATTCATTCAGCCAATTATTAAGACCAATACATAAAAGCTAAAAAGGAAAGAAAGAAATAAAGCAACAACTAAAACATTCATTATTTTAATTAACAAACTGAAAGTTTGTTAATGTAATTATGATCATCGGAAGAAGCAATAATTCGAAATTATCCTTTTCCTTGCGTATTGATTATTAGATAGGCTTAATTGCCTTTCTATAAGACGTAGTCGTTGATCAACGAAATTGTTCATAGATGAAATGTGTGTCTTCCATATGATAACGCCTTTAGAGTAGCTGCGAACGAGATTTGAAACAGATGTATGTGTTGGCAACTTTACGCGAGATAAGGTTGAGAGTTTGTGAATAATGTTGAAAGATGCGAAATAGAGTGTAAGATTAAATAAATAAATGAATGAATAAATAAATAGATAAATAAATAAATTTGGACTGCGAATTCTTTCAGACAGAATGCTGGAGAATACGAATAGTAGATTTTAAAATGCATTAGAGACGAATGCTTCCTTTTTAGACAAGATTTCTGTTATACATACATATATACACACACGTACATATATAT
>NC_068985.1:99929225-99932869 GCF_001194135.2 Octopus bimaculoides | reverse complement strand
ATATATATATATATATATATATATATATATATATATATATATATATACATGTGTATATAAGTGTATGAGCGTGTGTGTTAGTGGGTGGGGACAAATATAAAAGCAGAGCAAATCACTTTACTTTAAAGGTGATTAACATTTCGAGGAATGGAGGACAGAAATACAGAACGCTAGAGTGTCGAAATGAAGACAATTTATTAGAGAGAGTGAAGGAGAGAAATGAAAGATGAAGACTGTTAGATAAAAATATATAGAGAGAATTAGGAAAGATTTAGAGATTTGCGATTTTAGCAACAGTAGTTTACAATTAAACAGGAGTCGAATTAATGCGTGAGGTAATGAGGAATCGCGAGCTTAAGTTCATATACGAGAAAAAGATATAAAATTTCTGTGAGGAGAATAATTTATTGAAGAGATATATATTAATGTGTTAAGAAAGATAAGTTAATAAATCTGTTATGATCGATTTTATTCATATGACGCTAGATAAAATTGCAGAGGAATTGAGGCGATATTTTAGATTGGGAATAAATGAGAGAGAGAGAGTGGGAGAAGGGGGAATGTAGGGTAGTTGGAATGAGAAAGATCGATAGCGAATAAGATGAAGAATATGAAGTCGAAGGTGTGAGTGGTAGAAAAAGTTAAGAGAACAAGTAGTGTGATATGGAAGGAAAGTACGGGAAAATGAAAAAAAAAAGAATCCGTACCTTGGGCTGTGTATGAGTCTAAACAGGTTTATCAAGGTAATATATGAATATTTTACGTCTTAAGATGGGAATAAATAAAGAAAATAAAAGGTAGAGCACTACACAGCAAGATATGAAGATCGGAAAGTGAGCGAAACAATGACGATTGAGTAACATAATGAGTGTGTGTGTCAGTGTGTGCGAAGAGCTAACGTTGGTTAGTTCAGCTTACATGTTCATTGGATAATTCCCTGAGAACGGATTGTTCTAATTTGATCTTTTACGTCCTAAAGTCCATCGACGAAAGTTCCCAACAGCTTCCTAAGTTAAAGTGTGCAAATGCCAAATATGTTTGGCATTGTACGTGCATGTATCATTATATATATATATATATATATCGTATTGTTCACTTGTTGGTGATGTCCTGAGCACAATGCGTATTTTTCATTTTATATATTCATAATCGACGCCATTTCTGCAACTACACACTGTTTTCTTTCGTTCTTTCTATTCCACTATAACTTTCTTTCCTTCCCCTATCTATGTTTCTTCCATTCACCACTATTTGTTCATCTTTCTTCTTTCTCCTCACTTCTTTTGTTTCTTTCACTCATCCTTTCTCTTGTCCCCTTCTCCTCTAACACTGTTACTCACACGTGACTACAGGCTATTTCTATGACCCTTTTCTTTTCTGGACTACATCTGCACCAAATTGGATGTCATTATTCTCGGCTCTCGAGATCTTTGCTTCTACCATTTCCTTCTCTTCTAATTATTCTATTTTACTATTGTCTTCTATTCTATTATTCTATTTCCTTGAAACAATTTCTCTGAGGCGTTACTCATTACAGTTTGTCTTGACCTAACTGTCTTTAATGTTTGTCTTCGTCGATTGTTTACTCTGTTCGTCCATTCAATCGTTGTTTGTTCACTCTCCATGAATTTTTTATTTTTAAAATTTCTGGATGCTGCTGCCTTATGAAGTTAACTATATTGTCGTTAAAAGCATAAAGTAAGAGTAACAAACAGTCCGATAACTAATGAGGAGTTATCTTCTCTTCGTATTTAGTCATGTACTATTCTCTTGTGTGTTTACGTATTTTTCACTCGTATTTTTCAAATGTGTGTTTTTCATATATTATGTGTGTGCGTGTGTGTGTGTGGGGGGGGTGTGTGAGTGTGTGTGTATTTCCTCCACCATTGCTTGACAACCGACGTTGGTGTGTTTACTTAATGGTAACTTAGCAGTTTGGCAAAAGGGCCTGATAGAATAAGTACTAGTCTTACGAAGAATAAGTCCTGTGGTCGATTTGTTCGACTAAACGCGATTCTCCACCATGGCCGCAGTCAAATGATTGAAACAAATAAAAGGTTAAAAGAATATATATACGTAAATACACACAATTATATATATATATAGAGAGAGAGAGAAAGGCGGGCCTCTTTCTCACTCCGTCTACCAAATTCGACCAGAATGCTTTAGTCGCCTCACGGCTATAGATGACTTGTGCACGATCTGTGACGCAGTGGGGTTCAATACGCAAACATGTGGTTGGTAAACGAACTACTTATCCCAGATCTACGCCCGCGCCTATGTTATGAATTTATATTTATATGCATGATAAGTATCATAACTCGAAATTTGGCCAACACCCGTTTGATGACTTATGTAAATGTCACTAATGTGATGACCTTCCTTTTTGGTTTTATATATACAGTTCAGCGGATGATTTTAGAAATATCTAGAAAGACCGTAAAATGTAAAATGAAAGTCTACTTTCTATTGGACACCAAAATATTAGTTTCCGAGGTGACTCATCAGTTACATAGACGCCACTGGTATTATTTTGTCAATACCGAAAAATGCGCGGGAGAAGTTGACCTCAATGGAATTTGAACTTAGAATCTAGATATGGAAGAAATGCAGTTAAGCATTTTGACAGGAGTAGCTAACGATCCTCCCTGTTCGTCGTACGATTGATCTTCAAAACTATATAACACGTAGTCCAATATGGGTCTGCAAATTTTACGCTGTGTGAAGGCGCGTCACTTAGTGGTTAGGGCATTCGGCTCAAGATCGTAAGGTCGTGAGTTCGATTCCTGGCGACGCGTTGTGTCCTTAAGCAAGACACTTTATTTCACGTTGCTCCAGTCCACTCAGCTGGCAAAAATGAGTAGTACCTGTATTTCAAAAGGCCGGCTTTGTCACGCTATGTGTCACGCTGAGTTACCCTGAGAACTACATTAGGGGTACACATGTCTGTGGATTGCTGAGTCACTTGCACGTTAATTTCACGAGCAAGCTGTTCCGTTGATCGTATCAGCGGGGATCCTCGTCGTGGTAACTGACGGAGTGCTCCTATATATTTTTACGCTACGCGGCTATTTCTAGCACGTATATAAATACCCCCCCCCCACACATATATATATACAACAGCACATCGCCAACGAATTATGTATTTTTGATAGATTATGTAAGCGGAGAATGCGCACTATCTGATGATATTGATAGATATGTAAACATACGCGAAGCGCAGGAAGATAAGTATGTCTATCAAGATGGAAATTAGTGAGGCGACACAACACTGGAATGTTCCGTAAGTAGTAGAAAATTCAAGAGACGACGGGGAAATGTAGATGTTAAAGATGTTATTCAGCCGACTGCTTCTCATGTCGAGGGGGAAAAAAAGAGATTAATAATCAATGGATAAAGTTTTCCCAAAATGTCATAAATATAATCGATCCAGAATTCCCAGCACATCAAAGTTAAGATATTAAATATTAAATATTGAATATTTAATAAACAAACTTAGACAGGCAGACTTATGGTTTTGTATACGAAATTGTAAAGCGAATTTTCGAGTTCACGAACACATACAGATGTATTGAGTAACATATATACACGTATATATATATATATATATATATATATATATATATATATATATATATATATAT
>NC_068985.1:99917433-99928042 GCF_001194135.2 Octopus bimaculoides | reverse complement strand
GAAATAATATGAACTATAGCTGAATCTGATTTAAAGGAGCTCGCTTCAAGCGTCGCGTGCCCTCGCATTCGGTACACTCTATTTATTATGGTAGTTTTGATTTTAAAAGTCCATCATAGCGTGAGGCATTTATGTGTAGAATTGCCCTTAATATATATATACATAGAGGAAGAGAGTGAGAGAGAGAGAGAGAGAGAGATAGAGAGAGACAGAGACAGAGACAGACAGAGACCGACAGACAGGCAGACAGAGACAGAGACAAAGAGAGTGATAGAGAAAGAAAAGCAAATTATTTTATTTCATAGGGTAGAAATATAGGAAAGATAGTTGAAAATACTATGAAAAAACTTAGAATATATTTTCTATAAAATATTTAAAGCTTTAACCGGTTTCACAGTTTACAATGATCTGATACTCACAAGGTTTGACCCCAAAACATTATCACTAGATATTAACACTGACGTAGTATGGAACCTACACATTTTTTTAAAGATATATCATGTGACTATCCTCTACCAATCAAATCCTATTCAAAACATATACTAATTTGAACCATGTATATTGTTTGTGTCGTCTAAGTGACCATAAGTCACGAAGAGATGCACTCATATGACCGTTCGTAGAGTGGGTATATTATATGGACTAAATGTTTATACGCTAGGCCACTTGGATTTTATTAATTCCCATTTCCCTTTGACACGATTAACTATATATAAGAATCTCAGAAAACAATTATAGATATAACACTGCTACACACATCAAACACCCCATACCAGCAGAGTAACCACATAATTGACTCTTTTTACAGTAGACGCCGCCCGATTCTGCTAAGTGGAGAGCAATCACCACATTCCCTTCCATGTTGGCTACCTCTGATGAGCATATTTCTATGGTTATTTTGTTGCCTAAGAGTCAATTGTATTTTCTCCCAGATACCTATTGGTCAGATGTGATGGATGATTAATACTATAACATTCGGATAATACACACACACACACACACACACACATATATATATATATATATATATATATATATATGTATATAATTTACATTTGTACTTGCCTGCAAATTCGTTAGTTTGAATATGAAAAGGTAAGAGCACTATCTCGTTCATTTATCAAAATGTATTTACAATGATTTATCTTTGCTAACATATATTCAAACATATATATTCATAATCACAATATGTGTGATTATTTAAAAACGGAAAATCTTTATATGTGGATAAGCAAACTAACAATAATATTCAGTATGACATTGGAAGCTCTTTAGACCAGAGATGAAACGATGTATTGTTGCCTTTAAAAATGAATGATCATGCTAGTAAACTCTGAATAGTAGATGACCTGCTAATAACTATAGCTTTGTAAAGTAGTATGTGGTAGGATGAATATTTTGTAAATAATCAGAAAGACAGAGTAATGTTGTGCATCTCTCCTATGTGCTAAAGCGTTTAAAACTTATGAAGTGCGAAATTATATTCTGAAATTATATTCTGAAACGACATTAATATAGATTTCGCTGAACTAAAGTGGCTCATTTATCCAGAAATAAAAGTTGAATGTCGATAGCTGCAACATATGTCAATAAATTACCTCTTGGAAGAGAATATATAAATAAAGATGTGACTGGAGATGGTCATATTTTACTTGGATGAAACATGTGGAGCCCTGAAGTGAATGTAGTTCTACCAGGATAATCGGTAACAAATGTTTTGTTGTGGCAATAGAAGCCCATAACACACTCATGCATTTTGAGTGTAGTGAAGGCTCTACATCAGTGACAGTACAGCACTTATATTGGGCTACAAGTGTCACGGTGCTGATGTATTAATCAAAATCGTTAACGAAGATAGACAAGCACTGCACAGTTTTCAATATCAAAGGAAGGGCATAGAAAAATACTAGGAACGAGGTATGCCCTCCTGTGCAATCAACAGGCCAACTCTGAATCGTCTGAGATATTTTCACTCGACTCCTCATCAAATAACGAATGTGAAGTGATATACTAATGACGTATCGCAGAAGAAAGATACAGAAAACCAAGGTCAGCAAATTTCAAATGAACAGTACCCCCCCCCAAGAAAGCCGAAGATACAAAGTTCATGTGAAGGCATCCTTCAAGTATGTAGTGAACAGGCCTTCGGTGATGGGGGATCGCACGCGAAATCTAAAATCATCGAATGAGAGTTCCTAAGATAATCTATGCGATGCGAATGAAATTTGCTTAATCGAAACATTACGAAAGGATAGTGTTGGGAAACGTTTTTGAATATGGTCCTGATTTGTGTTGGCTTATACGAAGGTCGCTTGATGTACCACTCAAAATCAAGAATTATATAAATAGCCGCTGATCGTGATATTCCCTTACCATTCATTCATCTTGATTTCTGATTAGCTTGTTCTGCCTTCGCAGAATGCGGACTTCGAGATATGGAAAACATTCTCGGACACGAAACTTACAGAACGCCATGGAAGAGGACAATATATATTCGTTTAAGTCGTTGTGTGTTTTGATATGGTAAAACGACCGTTTTTTTTTTAGATATATAGAAGCATTCCGGGAATTTTCATACACACCTGTACCAGTGAGCGACTACAATGGCATTTAGTATTTCCCCTGTGACTGTAAAATATTGGTTGTATATTTGTATGTATATTTATATGTATATCTATCTATCTATCTATCTATCTATCTATCTGTTTTTCTATCTATCTCTCTGTCTATCTAGCTATCTATCTATGTTTCACACACACAGATTGACTCTCTGTTGCAGTATTTCTCTCTAAAGTAACAACCGGTCATTGTAATGATTAGCCACATACACACACACACTCTCTCTCCCTCTCCTTCAAACACAAAATTACTATAAGTATTATATAAACACATATAAACGTGATGGGGAATATCATGTCATCGTATGGCACAGTCAGTTAATTGTAGACTGATATATATATAGTTCTCTGAAGCCAGTGTTTTGTTGTGTTGACAGAGTTGCTCTTAAATTTCAGTTAGTGAGCAATACAATGATAAATACTAAAGGAAATAAATTAATTGAATAGATCGTAGACGGAATGGATTGATTAGAAACGACATTTTGACGCTGTTTTTCGCTCGCTAGTTTTGTAAAAATCCATTAATATGTTATGCCATAAATGAACAGAAAACGCAATCCGAATATGCCAAAGAAAATTAAGAATTTTAAAAGTTAGATAGAATTTCATTACAAAAAAGTGTATAACACAAATTTGAATAGAGTATTATATTGCGATACGATGACACTCAACTGTACCCTGATATGGATGAAATCACCATGTAAATGGAGAGATAAACAACGAGAAGCCATGTTATATTAAGGATACGATTTTAATACGAAAAGAAGCTTGATATATGGTTTGTAAATTTGAATCAATGTTATCAGGAAACAGTGAAATAAATGCAGTACAAATAAAGCTATCATGTGAATACAGAAATGAACATTAGAAAGAAAACTGTTTTATAATAAACTTTGAGTTAATGAACTCATAGTGACATAACAGAAATGAAATAATAGATAAGAGGAAAAGTAAAGGTGAGAAAATGGAATATATTAGTTATTTTGAGGAACCGAAGGTTTGTGGGGGGAGTGTCATGTTATATCGTGGATCACATTCTATTCAATTAAACAATAGAGGTGTGTTTAAACCTACGCAGAAGCAAAGAAAACTGCAGCTGCGTTTGGAAATATATCACACGAAAAAAAGAGAGAAATATTATGTGTTCGAACACATGAATGTATGGATCGTTTCCTACAAAAAAATTATTGTAACGTATCTCCGGCATAACGCTAAAATTATTTTTCAGTAAACAGGTAAAGAACGCTAGCACAATTACTTTGAACCTCTTCAATTCACGACCCAAATAAGCAAGGGGATTTTCCCATTTCCAGAAGACAAATACGTGTTTAGCCGATGCTGTGCTAAGAGGCCGCTATGAACATGACGAGGATAAATTCAAGAGATAACATTAAAATGAAACTGATTTTAAAAATGAGTTATAATTAAAGACTGCCTTACTGAATATGCCAGAAATAAGATGAAGCCTCCACATCTAATATACTGCATAACTGGAAATAATGTATGTGATTGGGTGAAAATAAGCACATGATATACTATTTGGCCAAAAGCCATAGCTAAGAATGACTCGATTTTAATTATACTGAACAACAAAATATTCTTCTCTGGAAAGGAAGTAACTCATGAATACAGCAAACGAAAAAATGTGCAACATGCAAAGGCAGTAAATCTGGACATACTGAAGGCATATTGATTTGTATGCTTTGAATGTATTAAATAAAAAAAATAATGCTACGGATGACATATTAACAGTGATAGAAAATTCTATTAATGTTAACTTATCTACTTCTCAAGTTTGGACCGATTGCAGAAAAAAACAGAATTGCTTAAATTCGACAGCAGTATATCACTAGTAATTATATTCCGATCTCGAAAACTGAAAGGCAAGAGCTAACATCATTGCGGTTTGAGCATCCAACCGCGTGAAAAAAGACAATTTACACAGTTTTACTAACATCATCACCATCAGACTGGCTATCGGAATGATTTCTGACTTCGGCATAATTTACCAACATTGACATAAGTCTTGTACACGGACTACAGTATTTTAGTTTTAATTTATCAATACTACAAACATGTGAGAGAAGGCTATACTAAGTGGGTTTCGGATTCAGAATTTAATGAATCGGTACAGATATGGAGTATTCTTTTCTTTGTTGATCTAAAGATTCATTATTTCAGTAAATCTGTTGTAATTAAGTACCAGATCAGTAGATTATAATTGGAGCAGATCATAAGTAGATTATTACAAGATCAAGAGATTATAAGTAGATTATAATCAGTAGAAGATTATAAGTGGAGTGTATTAACCGATTACATCGACCATAGTACTTGGATAATAATGAATTATTTTGTCCGTCACGAAAGGATGGAAAACAAAAGTGTAACACGACGGCATTTAAACTGAGATCGTAAAAACACAGGTGCTGTATTGTTCAGTCTTGGGAATTTTGTGGAAGTGAGGTTGTCGAATCCCTCTCCCGTAGTAGTTGACTATTACTTTGTTTTATTTAGGCAGGAGGAATGAAAAGCATATGTAATCTCGGCGTGATTTGAAATAAAGAAGCATTTGGTACAGTAACATTTAGTTTCCGATACATTTACGACTCTGTCAAAGGGACATCTCGGAACACAGAAAACGGATAATACTTTACGGTGTGTCGAAAATTTCAAGTTTTTCTTGTGCATTACTGTTATAACTTATAGAATTACTCTACAATCAGAATTTAAGCTGCGTACTGGAGTATGTTTGATTGGTGCTTTAAATTTTCCTTGTTAAATCCCGATGTTCAAATAAAAACCGTGTTGTAACGTCTACAGGTAAGTTTGGTACATCAAATTAATGAGACTCTTTTTCAGTATATACCATTTGACTAAACAACACGCCACTTCTCCAATATCTAGATCCACTGACCTATCGACATTTACATTTTCTTCCATGTAGTAGGCAGTCACAATATACTAACAACAAGCCACTGATTATCGCCTCTCTCCTTTTAAATATCGTGATCTACTTAAACACCAAGTAACGATTGATATCGTTCAAGGTGAAAAACAAATGTAAACAATCAAAATAAGTTAATGTGGATTAACGATACCATAGATAAAGAAACATTAAAGAACGTTATATATGAAACATTTTACCTTGGTTTAAATTCGAAACACGCCTGTCTAGCAATAAAAAAATAGAGAAATTCAAAACAACACTCTGAAAACCGATTTCACATTACGTGCATTGTATAAGTTCTCATGTTTTGATTTATTTATTTTTTTACCTACAATGAAATAGTTTTCGTGAGTAAACTTCCAATGAAAAATGACAGGAACTGTCGTATGTTGAAAAATGCCGATTGAATTCTTTAGCTAGCTATCATAAAAGCGAAATTGCAAGCGAAGTTTACGAGCGAATAAATGTACTTAAAAAAGGCCTAACGTGTGATTTACAAGTTTTAAGGAACACACGAATAAAATTGTTTAAATGCGGCTTCTATTTCGTACGAAATAAAATTACTGAATGTGAAGGAAAAAAAAATACGATCAGAAAATCCTTTCATTGTAACAAATCAGAAGATATACACAAATAAAAAGAAAATTAAAAAAAAAAGGAAAAAAAAACTTTATTCAATATTACGTCAGGAAAGAGAGGAGGAGACGTTGCAGGGTCTGATAGAGAATGATGCTTAATTCTTTACACTAACTAGTTGTGAGTACTAGAAATGGTGTAGAGGTTAAAAGTTCGTGAATATTTATTTCACACAAAAATGAGAGAATAAGTAGATTTAAACCATTAAAGTTGTACATTTTCTCACCGTCTATTCCTAAGCACGAGTATCCATCAAAAGTCAGAATGGCCGTATTCCTGTTAGTGATGGAAGGAAATAGAATTTGTGATTTTCAAACTTTTCCAGAGAATATTAAAGATGCAGATGAAGTCGGATTCGATAATCAAATTCGGTTTGCAGGTTTGCTTTCCTCAGTTTCTATAGAAGCAGTCGTCAGGTGTTTATTCATTTTTATACGCTTACGATATACAAAAGAAGTGAGAGGAAGCGAATGAAATGATAATGTTCAATTAAGAAAATGAGACAACAGCAGAAATGAACGCAGTGTGGTATTCTTAGCAACAAATCTTCTGGCCAGTGATAGATACAGGGATCGTATTTCGACAAAGGGGTTTCTTTGTTTTTCTTTTGTCTGTTTAAGAAGAAATTAGAGTGGCAATATCGATAGAGTGTCAACGACTGATAAAATTTATGTCGACTCCTATGTGTTCGGAGGTCAAATCACACGAAAGTCGATCTTTTCCCAGGATGTCAAAAATATGTAAGAATTAATTACTTTATGAGATGTTCTATACTATTATGCAGTAGTAATTTAAAAGGTTATATATATTTAAGAAATGAAGTGGTAAAACTTGGATAAGATCCAGTGGCATCCTATTCAATTTTTGCCACTTCATTTAGATAGCCGCAAAGGTATATGAAGCGTTCCATTAGGAGTATTTCGGAAGTGAAGAGAATATTCGTGTGAGATGTTGAGATTAGAAAGAGAAGAGACAACAGTCAAAGGCGACCATCTTGATAATATATCATTAATAAATTTGCCAGTCTGGTGTAATCGGTAACAAAGCTATAAGAGCTGCAGGGAATATTAGCTTCTTGAGACATAAATGTTGTCTCAACTTCGACAATTTTCTATTAATGCAGAACTGATTATACCTTTTTTACAGCAATTGTGAAAATAGCCATGAGCAATACAATAATTATCCTGTTACTATTGACTGATGAATTGTATTAGGACTGAAATATAACAGGAAATGTTTCATTGTTACTACTTAGCACTTAAGTTTCAAATAGATGATCAACAACAACATTTAGACGTCCCATCAGGGAGAATGCCACAGCTTTTATAATGTTGATCAGAACTGATATACCTCAAGGTTTAGAGATTATGAAGCAGTGTTTAATCACCCTTTCTGTGACGCTAGAGATTTTACTATCAAACAAATCATTTTAGGCATAATTAATGTAACAGGAATACAAAGAGAGCCCTGTTTTGTTTCTCAGTAGTATATATATATATATATATATCTGAACAAATGCTTTTGTACATGCTTAGTATTTCAAGAATGCGCCTTCTAATATAGTCTGATTCAATTTCGTTTTTTAATGGGAAACAGATTAATTATTCTTACCCTGCTAATGATTTTGAAAGCGAGACATGGCGGTCTCATTATGTCATCACAAAATCAGACACATTTTTGTATTTTTACTTTTTCTTCTTTCATTTAATTCGGAAAATAGCTGTGACCATATCACTGTCTTCCGTAGTAATTTAATCAGATGCATTATAGTATTTGCACAAAGGCGACATCTTGACGATGTATCAATTTCCCGTTGTAACGATTATTCAATGACATAACGATGCTTCAGTATTAAGCTGGATTATTTTTCTCATTTTTTCTTGGGATTTTCACGTTACCTTGAGTAAAGCAAACAGTTTGCGGCTGCTAAAGAAAGGCGAAATATCGGAGAAATGACTGCAAATATTACCACACCATCTTAGTAAAAGTTTATATTTTAAAACTCAATATTCCACATAAAGCATAGAGATTGACATAAGAATGTCTATGATCGGTGTCTGCTCGGAAACAGTTAGCCCACGGCTGAAAATAAGACAGGCTAAAATTTATGGCCAAATGAGAACTGATCAATTAAATAAAATAAAATAAAAACAGAAGAAGTAGGCACAGGAGTGGCTTGTTTCTCAACCACATGGTTCCGAGTTCAGTCCTGCTATGTTACACCTTGAGCAAGTCTCCTCTACTATAGTATCGGGCTGGCCAAGGACTTGTGAGTGGATTTGGTAGACAGAAACTGAAAGAGGCCCGTCGTATATACAAATACATGTGCGTGAGTGTGTGTATGTGTGTATGCGTTTGAGTGTATTTGTCCCCATCACTGATTGACAACTGGTGTTGATAGGTTTACCTCCTGTAACATAGCACTTCAGCGAAAAAAAAAACGATTGGTTAGGTACCAGGATTAAGAAGTAAATCCTGGGATCGATTTAGTCGACTAAAAATGACTTCAAGGTGATGCTCCATTATGGCTGGAGTAAAATGACCGAATCTAGTTAAATAATAAAAGAATGCAGTAGATTTAATTAGTAATGGTTGTGATTTAGGCAGAAGGATAGTTATCCCTCAGGGATGTGGGGATGGCAAATGCATTGAAAACTAATACGTGAGCAGTAAAATTACTTTACGATTGAGTATAGGTGCAACAAGTTTTGATAGCTTCAAAGCTAAGTCACAATGTCGGAATCTGAACAGAGAATGTAAAGAACCGGAACAAGCAGAGCATAGCCTTCCTTCTATGTATCCTGTTACTACATTCAGTAGTAGTAGTAGTAGTAGTAGTAGTAGTAGTAGTAGTAGTAGTAGTAGTAGTAGTAGTAGTAGCAGCAGCAGTAGAAGCAGCAGCAGCAGCAGCAGCAGCAGCAGTAGTAGTAGTAGTAGTAGTAGTAGTAGTAGTAGTAGTAGTAGTTCTACTATAGTCACAAAGCATAAAATATTTTGAGGCGGAGTAGTCGGTTATTTGAGTTCCACTTTATTTCATTGAGCTCGAATGGATGAAAGACAAAGTCGCCCTTAGTATCTTTTAACCTCGTAGCATAGCTGAACGGAATAACTGCTACTAAATTATTTTTATATAACGTGGTGTGTTCGATGTCCCTACAACATCGTTTCCCATCTTTTATTTCAGCAATTATCCTTAGCAAAAGGAGAAGCTGTTTAGATTCATATTTCCTCTAACATGTCACTGTAATAAATAAAGTACCAATATGTATTATCAGATATTACAATAGAATATCACGCAACAGCAGGATTTAAAAGCCAGTGTGGTTGTCTGCTTTCGGTCACTCGATCTGCTATGAATAGTGAACCGATCATCGTCACATGGCATTACAGGAATGTCGTACTGGATAGTGTAGTCCTTGATAGAGTATATCTGGAAAATAAATGAGATAGGCACGAGAAAAGCGCCTTTGATCACGAACCTGCTTGTTCATGACTGAACTGGAGTTAAACAGCATCAGAAACTTCAGAACGTACTGCACAAATAAAATATATATAATATAGATATTACTTCTTGCGTATCACAAATCTTTTACGGATGTAGAGAGACACGATATTCTACAACAAAGAAATAGTGTCAGCCAAGTAAATCCATTTCATGCAATCGGATTATGATAGTGGAATGTCAATTTATATGCTTTCACAATGTCAAACGATAAGTTACAGTGGAAAGCAAATAAGCTGAACTACAATATAATCTATCTTGATCAAATAAACTCGGACATAAAAGTTCTCAAGAGCCATATTTTCCAGTTATATTCAAGTCAAACTATCATTCATGACAAAGGTAAAACGCCTAAGCAAAAAGAAAAACAAAAGAAATGAAACGATACAAAGAAACAGGACGTGAAGGACTGCTTGCTAAAACACATTTGATGGTGACTGGAATAAACGAAAACTAAAATTAAAAAAAACAAAAACCTGTGATTAAATCAATTTGTTTCCAGAGAGCATTAAAACAACTTTTGATTTCATTGCCCACCCCGTCACTGCGTTCTTTATGTGTTAGATACAAAAGTAGTAGAAAAGAATATAACTCGAACGAAGCACTCATATGTATTGAACCACTTGACATGTATGTTAACGTAAGATTCCATGCAACAACCTACACAAC
Source organism: Octopus bimaculoides (assembly GCF_001194135.2). Taxonomy (NCBI): domain Eukaryota; kingdom Metazoa; phylum Mollusca; class Cephalopoda; order Octopoda; family Octopodidae; genus Octopus; species Octopus bimaculoides. Next base: position 99,917,670 of record NC_068985.1, on the reverse strand, counting down.
GTACAGGAAAATGGATGTATATTGAGACCTAAAGAATTATATAAATGTGTTCTTCTATGTACATATACATAAATTATTGCGTACACACATACATCCACTTGTATACGTACATACATACATGCACATGTATACACATATATTATAGTATATGATTATATATATATATATATATATATATATAAACGTATATATGAATATAAGCAAACGTACGCACACATTTATACATACATACATATA
>NC_068985.1:99913012-99917385 GCF_001194135.2 Octopus bimaculoides | reverse complement strand
ATATATATATATATATATATATACACACACACACGTTATTATCAATATTATTATTATTATTTTTATTATAAGCGATACCTTATGCATATGCATGTATTGACTCATGCAAGATCACATTAATATATAGACGTATCTATGATCTGTCATATAAAAGATTTTTCTAATGGTAAATTTGAACGAATGCATCATTTTATCAATTCAGAAATTAATGTGTACCGAAACAGTTCTGCTTTGTGGCAACATTCAAATATTCTGTTACTTGAAATATAATCTAGATTGATAGGCATATGAAAAATCAGAATGTGATGTCTTGTTCGATGAAACAGTTTCCCTGCTTCAATTTTTGTAATGCATATAAACTTGTATGTGTGCCACCCAAAATATATAACTGTATACTTACTATCGCAGTGAATTTCCTTATATATTTTCCTCTTATCTTCTTATCATTTTCATTTATTAGTGCAACTGCTACAGTTCTGATAACGTTTCAACTCTGCGTTCTCTATTTACCATATACACACATACACACTTACACATACACATAGGTTAAACTTTCCCAACATTACATTAGTTTCAATCAATATAAGCAAGGACTGATAAAATGCTACGTACACTCATTTTTACATTAGTGAAAGTTTTGTTTGTACATCATAAAAATATATTTTGTTCATGCGGGGATTTTTAACCGCCGATACAACTTATTGAACCACAAGCTCATGTCAAACGAACATTATTTCTTTATGAGAATAAACTGGAAACTAAAACCGTGTGGGAAATAAATACTCTTATTAAGAAGCTAAATGAAGATTAATTTTAACCGAGAAGCACTAATCTGATATGTGACATATTTTACAATTAAAAACCAATTTCCAATTAAGTACGCCGGTTCAGAAATAGCAATTTCTCAGTGAACGAATGTTAACGATCTCAAACAGAACAATTCATCTTATGTGATAGATTAGTCCCATTAAATTAATTCAATGATAACTACAGATTCCATCCGGTTTTCCTCGATGTTAGTGGGATTATTTGGAGGATTGTTTATAATACTTAGAAAATATGATACGCAGTTGCAAGCTTGAAAAAAGACACTGAAATAGTTTTTGTTAAGTTTATAAATTGATAGTGCATACTTAACGCAATATTGCATGCTACATTTTTGAGGCGCCGCTTGATGTTGGCAATTTTCCATTTGTTTCACTGTATCTGCTCTTTATGTTTGAGATTTCACATGGTAGGTATGCAGCTTTGGCTCTGGTGCGCAGAGTTGACATTTAGTGTAGAAACAGATTCATACTAGCCGCTTTTTTTAAGAAATTAGTTTAAATGAGACCCTTCTATGTGAGAGAGCACTGATGTCGCAAATAACCAGTAAGCTTGTTAAAAATTAATTCTTAACGAGGATAACGGAATGTACAAAGAGGTTATTCATATCAATTTTGACATGTCTCTCTTATTAGAACACCGAATACTGCTTTATTAGCCTTGTGAGATCCTCTCACATTGGCGCTTGGGTCATAAAAACAAACACATTCTGTCTGAAAAGATGCTGAGGCTCGGTATATCATTGTAGCGTCATTTGTCAGGCAAGCGGTGACCGGATGCATCGAACTGATGTTTTCCAGACGAATGAAATAATATATGAGAATTCCGGTGCCACCATGACCGACCATTCTCGTTTGTTACGCTCTGTGTGTGTAGTAGCTATATGAATGGATATCACCAGGTAGGTATATGAAAGGATATCTCATGGCTAATAATGCAGCATTCTGTATTCAAACAAGACATCCATGTTAACTTGGATATTATTTTTGCCTTTACATTCTTTTCTTGTTTTCTTTTACTTGTTTCAGTTATTGGACTTCGGGGATATTGAAGCACCGCCTTTAAGAATTTTAATCGAACAAGTCAATCCCATCATTCATTTTTTAAGCCTAGGTACTTGTTCTACCAGCTCTTATGCCGAGACGCTAAGTAACGGGGACGTAAAAAAAAAAAACAGTTGTCAAGCTGCGATTGGAGACGAAGACAGACACAGAGATGAACACACAGAGATATACGACCGGCTTATTTCAGTTTCCATTTAACATATCCACTCTGAAGGCTTTAATCGGCCCTAGGCCGATTCAAGTTAGAAAACAACTGCATAAGGTGTCACACAGTGACAGTGAAACCGTAAGCATGTGGTTTGGAAGCAAGCTTCTTACCAGAGCCAAGCCCGTGCTCTTATATATATATATATATATATATATATATATATATATACAAACATATATACGCACACACATCCACCCATATGTGTGTGTGTGTTTGTGTATAGGAGTGTATGTATTTGCATGCGTTTGTACATATATTAACGAAAACAAAACGTTAATTCATTATAAACTTTGAGCATTAGCTTGAAAAATATGACTATGTTAAGGAAAAGTAGATTCTTTTGAAGATTGCTTTTATTATATATGTCAGGCAAAACGATAAAACAAACAAGCAAAAAAAAGATTCGGATGTGTTGAAGTTTTGTGACGTCACTCCAGATCAGTACTCAAGATTTTCACTTTTACACTCGCTAGTACTTTTGCTTATTTATATTGTTATTTTTATTTCGCACCATTTAAAAGTAAGTGCTTCTAACAAGCCATATTATTAGTTGTAGCTTTGAAAGTGGGTAAAATATTTTACGTTGAAAAGTAATAGCTTGTGAGCTAGCAGAATCAAAGAAGACTTTTCCCAAAGAAGAATTGAATCTTGAAGCTAGAGTTCAAAAGTGTGTAATTGTTACTATTGATTTCCCAAGCATGCATCAAGCTTCCATGCGAAAAATTCGACTATCTGCAACTCGGCTTTCTAACAATATATTAATTTCAAGCAATAAAACCTAAGATACGACCAAGCGCTAGGGAAATTTGCAGCACTGTGAAATTCTTTGTCATAGATGTACGATAATTGCTAGCAAAGTCTACATTTTACAAGTAGTAGAGCAGATAATAAAATATGGGCAGAATAGTGGTATGATGTGCAGGAGGCCAGAAAGAGATATTACAAGAAAAATACTGCCAAAGCATACACACACATACACACATATACATATAGCGTGTGTGCGTGTGTGTATGTATGTGTGTACGTATGTATATGCTTACACATAATTTACAAATACATGCCACAAACATATAAATGAGATATATGGAGATGTGTTCGTATAGAAACATATAGAAGATTGTAAGTATTGACACTGCCTTAAATAAATCTCACAACGACACGCAGACGCATGGAGTGTCTATGAAGAAACCAGTCATGTGTATGTGTACATGTGTGTGTATCTCTCTCTCTCTCTCTCTCTCTCTCTCTCTCCCTCTCTTTCTGAGCATGTATATGCATCCATGTGTATGTGTATGTGTGAGTGTGTGTGTGTGTGTATTTGCGTATATACACGTAGAAGAATTTCTCGATATATATTCACCTCAGAAACATATAGTGAGAGGAAGCCAGAAACACGAAAACATTTATCAATTCCATTCCTATATGCTATAGACAAAGCCAAGCATACATAGAAATACACATCAATAAAGATGCAATCAAACGTAAACTATTGAGCTTCTCCATAAAAAGAAAGGAATATAAAATGTAATGGAGTCTTAGCTTCATTAGAATTAGAAATACTTTTACTATGTGACTAGAAACTAATTTAAATGTTACTACGAGATATAAAAATACCTATGTTAAATTATTCTCAGACGAAACAGAAATATATATGGTAATAGTTTACTTTAAACGGCTGTTTCACTCCATATATGTTGTATCATTGGAACATTTATTGCACATATTTTTTCTTCTTTCTTCGTTTAGTTCTTGTTATTTAAAAGCTGTGTAAGTGTGACGTGTTATATCTTATATTAAGAAAAGTCTACAAAAAAACGCCATTAATTTGGTTTCAACTTGCAACAAGGTCATCGTGGTTATATATAATGTTTAAATCATAAACAAAATATTCAAAACGAAGATTTAATGCAGTAAATATTCAAACGTAACACTTGATGCAGTAAATAGTTCGTCATTATTTTGTTTAACCGATTAAGCTAATTTCACTGTGGTATTAGGTAATACTGACTCTTCAAATATATGTGAAAATAATATACTCATTGAAGAAATGTAATGAATGAGATTACCTTGGTAATTGTCATTCCTGTTTAGTGGGTCAATAGATTATTTTTGCCAAACTCTAATATTCCTTGCTGTCCATTGCATTTTCCTGCACTGTGTATCAATTATCTAAAGCTACTACACGGAAAAAATTCGTATCAAAATGCTTATAACAGGAACTACATACATATGTATACATATGTACAGATATATACATATATATATATATATATATA
>NC_068985.1:99907190-99912745 GCF_001194135.2 Octopus bimaculoides | reverse complement strand
ATATATATATATATATATATATATATATATATATATAAGAGAAATAATTGAGAGTCACTTGAATTAGGTACTTAAGTTGAAGCACCATATCAGTCCTGTATTATCCGCACAGCTCGACGTAAGATGAATAAAATTTGAAATGCAGAGTTATATTATCTGATGTTGTTCAGAAAATGCTTTGACTAGCTGGAAGTGCCTTCCAGAAGATCTATAAGAGATTGAGGAGGAGCTGGTAGTGCTGCCTATCTTACCTTACTGCCTGAACAGCATATGCTATTAGTTTCATTTGGAATTTTAAAGCTTTACACAAACCACAATTTGCGTTTAGCCCACCGGAATTATCATTTTATTGGAATGAGCTGGATCATATCTGAAAGCAGGTGCAGTAGCTATGAAGAACAGATTTGTACTAGTTCTGTTTCTGAGAGCTATTTTATTAGACCTCATTAAACTTTGTTTTAAAGATTCAGCATTAAGTGCTGCAGCATGCATTTTCTGATCTTGAGAAAGTCTCATCTCCCTTCTCTGTCGATACTCTCACCTTCGGTTTTCTACAATCCTCCTTGCTATATACTTGTTTCTGGAGAGATTACTTCTTTTCTTTGGTGGCATATTTTTCTCTATTGTAAATAAAATATTATGAACATAGAAAAATTATACGTTAATCTTTATTTTTGTAAGCAGTTGTATGTCTTCATTTTTGTATGCAGTGTAAATTATCCAAATATAAGCAAATTAACCAAACAGAAGCACAGGTATGAGCTGCTAATTTAACGGTAAATGCCACAATAATTATATAGATAAATTTCGTTTTAGGATACAAATTAATATATAATAGAAATAAGATAATTGAAACAATATTATAGTGCTATGACATTAGAATTAAAAGTGAAAGAATAAAAGTGAAATTATTAAATTTTGACACGTAATATCGAACCAGTCTAAAATATTGCTCCGGGCCCACCTTAGGCAAAAAAGTTGAAACTATTATGGTGCATGACACTCCACAGACGCTAAGTAATGCATGTATAAAATGTGAATTAAATCGGTTCGGATGTCTTTTAGTTTTAGCGATTCACACATAGTGACAGTCTGACACACATACTCAGTGTTATATATATATGGAGAAGCAAAAGGAAACAACTGAATTCCAAGTTCGTTTCAAAGATATCAAAGGTGTCATGGACACCCTTCATATGAAAGCCGAAATATGGGGACGAACATGTCTTTTTTCACACCTATAGGAGGCTGTAGCAGACGCGAACAACTTCAACTTTTAAAATGCAAGATAAACAGTATTGATTGTCGTATAGTGACGTAGAAGAGCACATACGAGGGAAAAAGTCACAGGTATACATGAGTGAAATTTTGACGAGAAATGTCACACACGTTCCTATCTCTACAATCGTAGCAGACATTATGTTGTGTCTGGAGAAGTCATTCTCTTTTAGTGTCTTATAATTTAACACACTTACCGGTAAAATTTCCACTTATTCATTTTCATATTTTTCTAAAATTTTCGATGTGTCTACCAACCTCTTCAATAATTTTGAGAGCCAAATCTATTGAAAAGGTTGCAAGACGGAACGGAACTTTTAGAAAAAGAAAAAAAAAGTGGAAATTTTCCAGTAAATGAGTTAAATTATAAGGCACTAAAAGAGAATGACTCTCCCCAGACACAGCACAATATGTTTCAACACACGAACTCACATAAAGAAACATGCAAACCAAATCTCAAAACGATATAGCAGACATTACTCTGTCAATATGACTAAAACAAGCTTTTCTGGAGCAGATTCATGGTCTTTCAAGATTATAGGTTCCCCTCAATAGAATGCACTTCCACAACGATATTCATTCTTCCACGATACTATAATCAATACTGATCAAGCACATTCGTCAATATTATATTTACTAAACTGTTATAGTGCATCGTGTTCTAGCTTTTTCTCCGTTTTGTTCATGATGTTTCCTGCAATAAAATGAGAAATTGTTACACACTACTTTGCAGCCCTTTTGCTGACTTGTTTCCTATAATTTGGTGATAAGCTTCATTGACATAGTATTTGAGGTAACATTAGTGAAAGGGCTTCGGTAGTCTTCTTTGGTGGCTTATACATTTCAGTTTGTTCTAGAGCATCAACTTTGACATCCTAATTATCTTCATACAGATCATGCGTCTGACTCATACGTTTCGACACGATAATGAGAGCATATTCGCACTGTTTGACGTGATAATTGGAGATTTATTCTCTTCAAGAAATAATCGTATTTTATTAAAGCTGACTCAAATGGCAGCTTATAAGCTGTTCGATATATCGACTATTCAGGATATAGACGACGGCAGAAAATAACATTGAGAATATTACTACATGTGGATACGTTTTGCATTTTCCTAACAGTTTTGCGCCTCGATGTTACCACAGACGATCACTGACTTACTCGAAATAGATCATAGTGGGTAACATACCGAGCTTTACTGGAATTAGCGTTTGATTTAGATTTTGGATGTACTTAGGTTTTCTTTCTATAATTTCCACAATAGTCATTGCTGCTCTTTCAATGGTAAATAATAAATATCTGTTCTAACCTAAGATAAGTCAAGACGGTTACTTGTTTACTTTCTCTGAAGAATTGCCAAAGCAAACTGTGTAAATATTTTCCAACAGACTTATAGACTTCAAGAATCTTGTAACTGGAAATTGTACGATTTAAATGTGTGAACATGTTCCCGCATTTAAAGACAAATCTTCGATCATGAAGTTCGGAATTTCATGTTCTACCACCTTCCAATGTCTGTTCATACATGTCTTCCAACTATTTTTCATTTATTTATAGATCGAATGATGTCAATATCCATACAAAATAATGCGTACATGTCTGTATATCTTCTGGGAAAAAACCAGTGGAACTAATTTATAAGTGAAGAGAACATCATGAAACCTTAACGAGTGGAACTTAGCTTTATAGATGCAAAATATATTATACATTCAAGCATTGATATAAATTCTAGCCAAGCATTTGAGTACCCTGTTTTCAAATAGATAGCCATAAATAGCGTGCATAACTTTCCGTTATTTATTTTCGTGTACATATCCTTGTACACTTTTTGTTTCCATATATATATATATCAGTGTACACTTTTCCGTATGTATATCTTTGTACTCCTTTAAGAGTGCAGGAAAAGACAGTAATTCGTCGTTCTCAAGAGATATCGAAGAAGACATGATTAAATATCTTCAAACATTTGTAGAGTCACTCGTTTTTTTTAAAAGTTGGATACGAAGTGCGAGACCGTTACGAAAACACTTTACTTGCGTCGGCTAGTGTTTGACTAAGGGGAAGTTGCATTCGAAAATTGGGCCAGAGGCGGCCAACGCCTCTGTGTGTATGCTCTTTCGCTCTTTGAAAGAAGGATGCGCTTCTTATCTTTAAGCGGTTCATCATATGTTAGCTTCCTCTGAAGAAGCGTATCGTATGCTTCCAAAATCGGTACAACATACGAGTGGCGTACATTAAAGATTTCCCCTGACCCACTTCCCAGAGACAGGGATTAACGAAACTTGACAGAATTATTAGTGCTTCTCTACGTATCCATCACCAATGATAACACACATCTCCCATGGCTTTATGCAACAGTGAATACCTTCTCTGTAGAAGTTGGTACGTTGCGTCTGGAACCGAAAATGATTCCCCTTCAAAAAAGACTTCATGATTGGAAAGAGGTGGAAATCAGATGGTGGAAAGATGGGAGAGTAAGGGGGTTGAGCAAGGATCTCATAGCCGCAAAAAGGTTCTTTCATCTGAGCAACATGCACATTGTCAACTAGAGCGATGGCGTCCCCAAGTGTTGCAGCAGAGAAGCATAATATGCTCCGTTAATTCCAGTGCCTTTTGCCAGAAAGTCCACCATCACTATTCCGCGCTGGTTTCCAGAACTGTGAACAGTAACTTGCCAGCTTACGGTAGGACACGGGAATTTTTTGGAGGTGGTGAGTTATCATACTTCAATTGCTACAACTGAACTTTAGTCGCAGAATCATGGTGATGACCCATCTTTCATCGTGCGTGATAAGCCTGCCTAAAAAGCCCGCCTCGCTTTCTTGGCATATTGCCAAAAGAGCCTAGGAACTGTTGACTCGTCCCTGCTTCTGATAAGGTGTGATCAACCAGGTAACCTCATGTGAAGATGGCTGGGAATCATTTTTCCATGGAGCCTATACTTAACTTCACTTCTTGGGCTAGTTGGCCAATAATTTTGCGGCGATCCTCCAAAGTGGCGGCTTCCACTTTATGGATGGTGTCATCATCAATGGCAGAATGTGGTCGTCCATGGATAGGATCAGTTTCCACCGATGCCCCGCAACATTAGAACCGGCACTGCCAGTGCTTGACTACGTCGTATCATAGTGCATCGTCACCATAAACTTCTTCCATCTCATTGAAACTCTCTTTAGGTGTAGAAACTTTCAAGTATAGGAACCTAATCAGTGATCTGCATTCAACTGCCTCAATTATGAGACTGTAGTCCACTTCAGTAGCCGAAAAAGACAAACGAATACTAGTAGAAAGCTGCAATTTACAATGTGACATGTAGAGATATGTATGACTATACTACTTGAAGTTATTTTTTGCAATAACTGGAAGTGGATCAGGGGTATCTTTAATGAATATCTCTCGTACACCGATTTAAGATACATTAACGTGACCCAAAAAAGTTCTGGGAGATTACTGATCTCTTCCTAGACTGGAGGAAAGCTTAAGAAGCCTTTCAAGAATTATTTCGCGTGATATTATTTTACAGGGCCCCAGACCATTTGGGAACATTGGATTAAATTGATTAACGTTCAGTTCCATTTTTATCAACGCATTATTCGGCGGAGAATTGAAAGAACTTTTCTCAATGTCCCTCAACTCACATTCCTTCATAGGGTGATGTGTTGTGTTATTTATTTTCTTAGTTCCTTGATATTTTTATTTAGTACATGACAGATAGGTTGGAGGACATTCTTAGAATTGGCAACAGCAAAGCAATAACTCATCTCCGTTGTAAAAAAGCACACAGGGATAGGCTCGAACGCAAAAATACCCCGAAACACACATACCTACACATATGCCTACACACATATACACACAGACGTTCGCACACGTATATATATATATATATATATATATATATATATATATAATCGTCTCTATTCTTTTATTAGTTTTATTAGTTTCACCACGAAGGCTGCTGCTCCGCGGTGTCGCCGCCGTTAGATAGATAGATAGATAGATAAATAGATAGATAGATAGATAAATAGATAGATAGATAGATAAATATATAGATAGATAGATATATATATAGATAGATAGATAGATAGATAGATAGATAGATAGATAGATAGATAGATAGATAGATAAATAGATAGATAGATAGATAAATAGATAGATAGATAGATATATAGATAGATAGATAGATAGATAAATAGATAGATAGATAGATAAATAGATAGATAGATAGATAAATAGATAGATAGATAGATAAATAGATAGATAGATAGATATATAGA
>NC_068985.1:99893715-99901446 GCF_001194135.2 Octopus bimaculoides | reverse complement strand
CAAGACAAGCGTTCCAAAATTATGTTTCTCGACATTTTTCAAATGTCAAGAAGGAAATTTTTGTATTTTGCTAGGGCCGAAACTGCCCCTGGGGGTCAATTCCTGCCCTTGAAAATACACACAAATGAAGCCTAGGTGCTTCGCAACAAAATTATTTAAAAATCCCAACAAAATGTGGACAGTAAATGGTCAAATAAACGTTTACCTTCGCAGCCGATGTGACAGCACGTCCGTGAGAAGAGATAGATAGATAGATAGATAGATAGATAGATAGATAGATAGATAGATAGATATATAGATAGATAGATAGATAGATAGATAGATAGATAGATAGATAGATAGAGGGATGGATGGATAGTTGGACTAATGGAGGGATGGATGCATGCATGCATGGATATGTATACAGGGCGCTTTTCTTTCACCTCCTATGTACACTTCTATTCTCAGGGTTTTGGTTGATACGTTTAGCACAACCAGTTTACGCACACTGCGCCATATTGGACTAAAACCAAAAACAAGAATTTTCTGTAAACGAAACACTTAAACGCTAATTAAAGCTGCACGTACACACACAATTAAACGCGCGCGTGTGTGTGTGTGTGAGTGTGTTTATGAGCTGATGGGAAACTGCATTATGTATTCGTCGCTGTTACTGGAGTATAAATGTGTAATAGAACTCATTTGCGTCAGGTTGTATCAGTGTCTCTTGAGTGTGAAATGTACTGTTTGAAGTGCACCTGTTTGGCTTTATCGTTATTAATTTCTTATACCTCATACTTCTTTGTTTGATATTGTCCAAATATCTTAGCTTCAAATCTAATTTTACTTCCGTCGAAATTCGAAAATATCTGTTGAAGTGTGTAATGGGGTGTAGTTCTGTCTAAAATACATACATACATGTGCGTGCGTTTGTGCGTTTCAGTGCACGTGTGCGCGTATATATATATATATATATATATATACATCACTCTCAGTCAGTTCAGCTTTCACTCTCTCTTTATTTGTAAATGTGTGTGTGTGTGTGTGTGTGTGTGTGTGTGTGTGTGTGTGTGCGTGATTGTGTGAGTGTTTGTATGAGTGTGTTTGAGGTTGTCTACTTGTAAGCCAAACTTCATGTTTACGTGTACGATAGATAATTTCAAAAGAATATATTGTTTGAAATAAATATACTTCTTCAGTATGAAGAAAATAACTACAGAAAAGTTATTGTAATTGGCTGCTTGCATCACATGACTATGTAAGACAGCCGTTATAGTAGTTTGCTTTTAAAATGCACAAGTCTCGTTAGGTACTGGAAACTCATTAACGATATTACTTTGAAGTCAATTGGAAGGAAAATTTCATAAAGGCTAGGTGTTAAAAGATTTTTGACCAATCAGCATTTCAATGAAATGAAATCAAACTTATTATATACTCTGATGCTTAAACAGCGAAGGAAAAATCGTGCAAGAAACATTTATTGCCGTTGATCAAAGGCGAAGACGAACGTATAACCATCAACCCCACCGCAGTCAGTTCTTTGACATGAAATCTGTTCATAGAAACGACGCATATCGGAGCTTAGCTGGAAAGGCTACAAGAACAACATGCATCAAAGGCGAGGAATTAAAGACGACATTATAATCAGCGAAGATGGATGGTCAGATCTACATATAAAATAATTTAGCAGGAAGGAAAAGGAAAATAATCATTGAAGTAAGACATTTGTATTAAAGGCGAACTTACAATGAAAGGCTTTCCCAGATATTCTGATAGTAATGTTATTTGAAACACGATCGATAAACAATGAAATATTGAATGCGAAATCTGTATGTTCTAACCCGGTGTAATAGTGTGTGCCATAGATAAATGATCGATTAAATTGGTTACTTAATACAATTCGGTTGTTCTCGACCATTACACATAACATATAAAACATATTTAACGTTATGAACAATAACCATTCTGTAGAAAATCAGTTTAAAGAAAGAAGTGTTTCTTGTTCAAATAATATGCTGAAATATTAATGTTACGTTCAACTTCCTGCAGGAAAACGAAAAGGAAAAGGGAAAATAGAAGAGGAAGAAGAAGAAGAAGAAGAAGAAGAAGAAGAAGAAGAAGAAGAAGAAGAAGAAGAAGAAGAAGAAGAAGAAGAAGAAGAAGAAGAGGGGCAGGAGGAGGAAGGGGAGGAGTAAGAGGCTGCAGTGGTGTTGAAAGTAGAAGCAATGAAGACATACGTATATGCATGCATGTTCCTTCGTACGTCATTTCAGTCATCAGTCATTGCTTGATAGACTGTGATTTTTGCTTAACATAGAAATCCGACGAAAGGTTCCCTTAAAAATTCACGTACTGCGGGCCATTTGCTCAACTAAATCCTTTCAAGATGATGCCTCAAGCCTGGTCGCAGACAAAGTATTGTAACCAGTACAGTAATGAAAAATTTGAAAATTAAAAAAATACATACATACATACATACATACATATATGTATGTATCTATGTATATACACCGATAAGTGTGCTTCCGTGTACGTGTGAATGTGTATGCGTTTAACTTACTCAGAATATTTCCTTTTCGTTTTAACTTTTGCTAGTATCAGGGACTGCTTTTCTGGGTCTCTATGTCTTTCTCTGTTGTCGTTGTTGTTGTAGAAATCATGATTTGATATAATGCATAGTGTAATATTTCAGAACCCATTTAATTTATTTATTCTGTACTACATGTATGTAAATTTATTATTCAGTCAACTGTAAAATTTCATGGACAATTACATATATTTTATAAGTTAATTTAAATCAATATCAATTCTTCAGCTGTATGCACATATACAGTACTTGTCCAAGATCATCTTAACTATATATAAATTGTCAAATTGCATAACTATAAACCAAAATAGTATGAATATAATATAAACTAGAAAGGAACGAGTACTTCCAATGTAAATTATAGGAGTGTAATGTAACACACACACACACACACACACACAAACACACACATATATATATATATATATATATATATATATATATATATATATATATATATATATATATGTATGTAAATATGCCATACTATATAATTTTTTGTATTTGTTTCAGTCGTTGGACTATTGGCCATTTGGGGGAAAAACTTTGAAGTGCTTTAGCCGAGAAAATTGGCCCATTGCCTATTATAGAAGACTGGTGCTTATTCTATCTGGTGCTTTTACTGACCCGCTGAGTTATGACAACGTAAACAAACCAACGATATGTGCCAAGTGGTGGTGGTGGTCGTCGTTCTTGTGTTGGTGGTGCTGGTGGTGGAAACATACAGTGACACATAAGCATATACGCATCTCTTAAATTCCTCCTGTTCCTTCTCGTTTTTTTTTTTTCTCTCATTTTGCCCGAAATGGCCAGCGATATTTTATATACCAGGATGAAGAATGTGTCGTGAATACACGACAGGCTATACAAGATTTTCAGATCATTGTGTTTACACAGTATGAAACTAATAATAGCTCGCATATAAATCCTCCGTATATAAAATGATAATTATTTCTCGCTAATTGGAATATATCTCTATTGGTCTCATCAATAATGGAACAGTAGGAATCGAGCGGTTCCAACTGATGAAGCTACAGAATTAACCGGAACTGACCAATCAGCAAAGAGTATTTTTCGACCGGTGTTTTAGGGCGATTACAGTTATGGTTATTATATATGTCTACAATTATGTGCTTTAACTACAGAATTATCTTAGCTCTTTTAGCTCTTAGCTCTTTTAGCTCTTAGCTCTTTTAGCTCTTAGCTCTTTTAGCTCTTAGCTCTTTTAGCTCTTATTTCTAGCAATTTAGAAGAAGTTGTAGGCTTATGGCTCGTTCTGCTGTCATTAGGTGGAGGCTGCAATATATTATTCAAGCGTTGAATAATTGAAATACAAGTACTATATTAACAAGAGGTACAGGTTATACCAAATTTGCTATCTGGAAGTAAGGTTTCCACTTCAAAGTAACCTTGGACTTTAAGTTGGCGATGTACAACAGCAAGTAATATTAACATTCTTGAAACAGACAAAAAGGCTTATGTTACTGAAATGAAGCGATTAGAGATATTTGTTCTGCCTTGAATTACAGCCACTCCCATCTTACGTGGTAAAAAGTACAGGAAACCATTTACTGATTTACTAGATACGTGTAAGAGAAGTGATGGCTTTTAGACCAACGCGGAAAAATACACGATAAAGTTTAAAGAAAGGAAAAAAGAAAGGAAACAAAATAGAAATGTTTGAAGAGAAAAGAGGTTTTGTTGTCTGATTCTCATATCAAGTATCTCGGCTCCCCATATTAGAGATTAACTATTGTAACATGTTAGAATAAATTCGATAAAATCATTAAGCGGCGCTCCAACCTTATCTGACATATCCTCTACACAAGCAAATCTATGATATTGATAACGTGAGTCAACCTAAAAACAAAAACTTATTACCATAGTTAAAAGTATTCAATTGATTAATCATTTGATATTTTTCGTTTATGTTTCTTTCTACATATCCTACATGGAAGCTATGTTTAAACGATATAGGTAGTGTGGAACCGGCATTATATTTCTTTCGCTGGGTCGTTTTTGTGCATCAGTTAACATCGTATATATCATTTTATATATAGCGTTATGTCTAAAACAAAGTTAAGCTGTAGAGGTATATAACAAGTCGTTACATAATGAGTAATACTGTGAACGAAATACTTAGAGGAAAATAAAAGAGTCCTGAATATCAATGGGTTTGCTCAACAGTTAGGAAATATATAATAGAAAAACGAAAATGAAAAAGACGTGGAACGATGTTATTAATAGGAATAAAAGCTGTAGGAAACGATTAGCAACATTTATTGAGGATTCTTTTTATAATTC
The DNA here is from genome assembly GCF_001194135.2 of Octopus bimaculoides. NCBI lineage: Eukaryota > Metazoa > Mollusca > Cephalopoda > Octopoda > Octopodidae > Octopus > Octopus bimaculoides. Next base: position 99,896,576 of record NC_068985.1, on the reverse strand, counting down.
TTGTTAACACTTTCTATATAAAGATTGAAAAGTCTTTGAGATTTTATATAAAGCAAATTGATATTTCTCTATCCGGTTTGCCGACGTTTGGATAAACTCGTTCATTATACGAGAACAAACAAACATCAAGTATAAATACAGCTTTAAATAGCATTTTTGTTTTATCAATATTGATTTGATAGTGAGACATCTGCCATTAGATAATTCACTTTCTGCTACACCTTTTCCTTGTATACTATGTAAAGTATCCACTATTCAATATTTGTATTTCAATGATGTCTGCTTATTACTAGTGAGTGATGAAAGCATTCACTAACATTCTATTATGATTAGCCGGTATTGTTATACAAAGAAATTTGATTCGGTCGATAGTTTACCGAGAAAATGTTCTCTCAAACATTTGTATGAAATAGGTTAAGAGACTTACAAATATCTTGAGTATTATAGTGTTAAAACAGCCATTTTTAACGAAGGAAGAGCACCGATAAAAGTCAAATACAGTTGAGCGTCTATTTATTTTATGAACTCCTTTGTATCGAAAATTGTCGCCTGCAAAATAGATTTTTTCCAACATAAATATAATATGAAAACAATACATCAATGAAGTGTAATACCTCTGACAAAGAAATTTAATTTAACTTTCGGCTTGCACGTTTCAACACACGGCAATAACAACTATTTTTTCATGAGAAACATTATCCTAATCACCTATTAATTAACTCTAAAGTATGTTCGGTAATCTATCTGAAATCTATCTTTTAACTTCTGTTTAAAAAGACTCTGTATGGAAAGTAAGTTTGCTTTGAAAATTAGCATATCAATTTCCTTAAAGCCGTCTAATATTATAAGAACTAGTTATTTTTGGAGATATACTGTTTAATATTATAAGAAGAGATACTGTAACTGAATATATTAATTATAAAATCTATCACTAAAAAGGTAAATTTACACTGAAATATTCCTTTTATATATGGGGAATTATTATCTATGTTTCAGAAAATTTAATGTAGAATCTGGAAGCGTATTCATGTATTATTCAATTATCTTTCCCATTTCAAATATTGTGAAGTATCAATTTTCATGTAATTTTATAAGATTTGCTCGTGCACCACTACTGTATCGGTGCTGTCTAACTGAATTTTAATGCTATTTCGTTTTTGTTTCTTGGGGGTTTTTTTACGCAGCCTTTTCGGTATCTGTCTGTGCAGATTTCCTTACGAATTTTGGTGTAGTATTCCACTTCAACTGCAAGTAGGACTAAAGCTTAGCCAGATATATACGCATACGATAAAAATCTGGATACAGAAAATTTTCGATTACTGGAAAAGATTAGTTATCTGCATGTATGCTTATATCTCTTGAAAACACCACCAACGAAAATTTATTATCTCCAATGTTGAGTATAAAGTCGGTTTCAAATAGGCCGACCTTGCAACTCACTTTTGATTCTCAACTAAATTCAATTTACGCAGATTGTAAACAGACAAATAAAATTCTTGAACGTTACAAAATAAGAATTTCGTTGCTCTAATATATGTCAGCCTGTTCGCCTATTAAAAATCAATATTTACTTGACCAGCAATGTGTGTCTATATGTATTTAAGGACTTTAGATTTTAAACAGAAAATTAGAAAGACATCTGTATGGGGCTCACGTTATGTTGTTCTGAAATGTTAATTTAATGTTCCATATCATCGATCGGTGCAGTTACTAAGGAGGATATAAATATTTTCAAAATTTAATATCTCTTATATTTTCGTTATTGTTTTCCTTATCTTCTTGGATACACGGATATTTAACTATGTGACCAGTTAGTCGGAGTTAAAACTTCTCTTTTAGTATATTAGACTATTTATTTTAGATGCAATGCTATATATTCATGAATTTTGAAATTTTCAATGTTCTTCCTTTCGAATTCTAAGGTTCTACAGCTTACATGATATGGTGACCAATGACAAGGATTGGATATCATTTTTAACGTGTCAAACATTTATCCATTTGATTGAGAGGAACTTAACGGAAGTATAATTCAGCTATTTATGAAGTGGATGTAATCAAAATTAAAATTTCTTCGTATAAGTTTTGGATTTCAATCAAAGCATTTCCGTAGGTATAGTTAGATGCCGAATCTGCTAAACATCCAAGATAAAACCAGAGACCTATATATGCGAAACATTCCACTATGGAATACAATATTGAGTGTAGACCTGCGCAAGTACAGATGTTGCCACATATAGAGGTAAAAACAAATGTCTCCTCATGGCTAATAAAGTGATTGTCTTTAGAACAGATTTGTGTGAAGATAGTCTTTAGAACAGATTGTATGGCTCAGAATTTGGTGACACCAACAATACTTAATACTTAATAGAATTTCTGAAATACTATCGAGATGCCTACACGCATATAAATGTAATTGCCCGAGGGCGTTTGTACGTCCATATCTGTTAACGGTTATTTTCAATACATTTCTCGCTGGATTAAGTGTTCGTTTCTCTTTTTGTCTTCTGCAATTTTATTTTTCGATCTTCTATATATATGAAGAATTTTCCTCTGTCTGGCTGTTTTTCTCTTTACAAAATAGAAAGTTGCATTATGGAACAGTCATTTTAACGATTTTTAAAATTTATTTATCACCCAACGAGAAAACATCTGCACAATCGGATACTCCTGAACCAGTTCTTGTTTGTCCCACAAGAGCGGTCGATGCTAGATGTGTAGAAATAATTGTCGTGATTAATAATGTTTTCTCGTACATTCTATCTTCTGTCTTTCATTTGTTATATATGTATATATATATATATATATATGTGTGTGTGTGTGTGTGTGTGTGTGTGTGTGTGTGTGTGTGTGTGTGTGTGTGT
>NC_068985.1:99892582-99893588 GCF_001194135.2 Octopus bimaculoides | reverse complement strand
ATACATATATATATATATATATATATATATATATATATTTATATATATACAGGCATACGGATGACTGTGGTAAGTAGCTTGCTTAGGAACCGCATAGTTATGGATTTAGTCCCACTGCGTAGCAACTTGGGCAAGTGTCTTCTACTGTAGCCTCGGGCCGACCAAAGCCTTGTGAGTGAATTTCGTAGACGGAAACTGAAAGAAGCTTTCGTATGTATGTATATATGTATGTGTGTATACTTTTGTGTGTCTGTGTTTGTCCTTTCCCCCAACATCACTTGACAACCGATGCTGGTGTGTTTACGTCCCCGTAACTTAGCGGTTCGGAAAAGAGACCGATAGATTAAGTACTAGGCTTATAAAGAATAAGTCCTGAGATCGCCTTGCTCAACTAAAGGCGCTGTTCCAGCATGGCAGCAGTCAAATGACTGAAACAAGTAAAAGAGTAAAAGAGTAAAGAGTATATATATAAATGTGTGTGTGTTTGTGATTGTTTGTGTGTGTTTGTATGTGCGCGCGCGTCTTTATATATTACCTGTCTATGTATATGGGATCATACACATTTTCTCTTAGGCACTAATATACCATATAATGAAGTAGGTATAATTTCACATGACACACACCGTCGGTAAATGTGGTAAAACTATATAGAAACAGTCATAATACGTTAAGTCTAGCCATTCGCTAGCAAGATTATATTGCTTTCATCCAACACAGCGATTCTAAATTCATTAACAACGAAGGAAAAATTTGATCATCTGACATATATAGATATGCATATGTGATATAGCGAATGATTTCCATTTCATTAATCTCAGGATTGTTTTTTTTATTGAATTTTTTTCTCTTCTAAGAGAGACAAAAAAAGTAAGAAAATATCTTAATCCGGCTACGAGGGATAAAAAATATTTCCCCAAAGAAAATAAATTGCAAGAATTTATTAATGCAAGAAAAGCAATAAGAATTTTCTGCGACACACTAATATATGTACATATATATGTATATA
>NC_068985.1:99887225-99892425 GCF_001194135.2 Octopus bimaculoides | reverse complement strand
CATTCATATATACATATATATGTATATGTATATATGTATGTATGTGTGTTGGTGTGTACGTGTATGTGCAATATGTATGCATATGCATAATTTTTCCCGTCCTTTCACTCATAATCTTATCAATTTTTTTTCCCCTACATATTCCAAAATCACATGATAATGAATAGCTGAAAGGGCAGTTCCTTCATAAAAGAAATGAGCGAAAAAAATATAAACAAAATTAAAGGAAAGAAAAAAAGACGTTCTTTGGAAATGAGAAGAACATTAATATTTTGAAAACATAATCATAGAAAAGAGGAGGCAAAATAAATTAAAGTCAGTGATATGGCCGTATAATTTCATTAAAAGATGAAAAGCTGTGATAATAATGTATAAAGAAGGTTTAATTTATTATTATTGATTGCCAACTTTTACTAGTATTTCTCTTGTCAAAAAACTTATGATAAAAACTCAATATATACATATATACATATATGTTTTAATAATTCATATATTATCCAAATTTCTAGATGAAAATCCTGCACTATTAATACTGAAAATATATCAGTTAAATATTCGAGAATGTGTACGTATAACTTCATATATGTCTGAATTGCACATATCAGTTTGTATATATATATATATATATATATATATATATAATACAAATGATATATCATTTGTATTATATATATATAATACAAATGATATATGAGCATATGCATGTATGCATACATATATGTACATATATATATATAGTGATAGATGGTTCGATAGGGATATTCGTAGAAGTATGATTTTAAACTGTTATTTATATGTTTATGTGTGTACGTGCTGTTTGTGTATGCGCTCGTGCGTTAAGTACTCCAATACTAAGCTTCAGACGGATCGAATTTGAAGTATATATGCTACTAATAATAGTCAGTATAGATCTGTATGAAAGCGCCGAACGATCACGATGTCTTAATATATACCACATGATTAATGGGAAATGTTGAAGTTCGAAGAATAAGATACGATATATTTCATTGATTCATCCAAAAAATACTATTAGCCTTCAACAGAGAAGCAGAGAGACAAGCATACTAACGTAACAGTTTCAATTCTCCGAATTATTATTTGAGGAAAGCATTTAGGGAGCAAAGGAGTTTGAATTAGGTACAATGTATTATATAAAGCATGTACATCGGTTATTTTCAGGCGGGAATGGTAAGTTTACTATTACAACGATATACTGTAATCCATCGCCATATCGCATTTCACCTGTCGCGGTTCAGCTATCGCGGTTTATTATTTAAGCTTACGTGGATTCCTCCGTGGTTTTGTTTTGCATTTATGATAAAATAAATATATACAAATTATAAAAATAACTAAGAAACATATACAGTACAGTACTGTCTCTACTTCACGGATTTTCACCTATCACGGGGGTTTTTGGCTAATTTCTTAGAGGGTCGTGGGGCAGATGCTTCAAGCACGCCTTCCATCTGGTCCTGATAGATACAACTATTTTCAGTGAGTTCTGCCGGATCTACGAACGTGACCAACCGACATCATAGCCGTCATTCCAACATCTTTCTCGTGGTCTACTGGCTTTCTGCAAATTAGTTTTGCTCTTAAAGCTTATCGTGTGAATCTTTCCTGGGACATTCTTATCACATGTCCGTTGAGGCAGAGCTGTGATCACTGATTTCGGAGAGGTGGTGATTCTGTCCACAGTGCCTCTCTGAACTCCGAGAAACGCACGCTATCGAGTAACGCTTCTTCAAAGTCAGCTTCGCAGGACCAAATGGTTGCCACAGGTTGTATATTATTTGTAGGTTAGTAAATGAAGGAATGTCTATCAATTACATGGCATGTAATACTTTCCTTCTGCGTGACAGGTCGATAATCGCAGAATTTATAAACAGTCCGCCTGTGTGGCGATAATTAAATATACATGTGCACCAGTGTACTTTTGACTTGATCGCCAATAGTTTTACATAGTTCGAAAACTCTCTGACAGTGAGAATATGTATTCGTTCAAGCGATTAGGAGCTATCTTCAAATTCATGACTTCTCTTGGTGAGATGACTCTACTGAGTACATAGAGAATAAGTGATTTAATTACGACTCTTTCTTTGATTCTCCATACGATGTTTTCTGACTAATTACATTATGTATGCTACGAGATTTTTGCTCTAAGAATAGAGGAGGCATTTACATCCGATTAAGTCCCCACAACACGCTACGTCTATTCCACAGATACCATTGATGTTTTGAATGAGCATATGAATGTTATGACATACAGTATTAGAAGATTGCTTGTAGATTTGCTTTTGCTTTTACTGTATTCGGTGAGTTATGTGATAAAGATTTCTGCTATGGTAAGGTAGTATATGTTTTTGTTGTGTCGACGCCCCCAAGCGAAGAAGTAGGATCGCTAAAAAATTGTAAATTTTTCTTTTGTCTCTCCCAATATTTCGCACGAATACTGCTTTGAGGGTGCATTCTGTTCTTCGTCCCATCCGATAATGACAGATAACAAAGCACTATGCGTCTTTTGAAGGAAATTTAAAGATTTCATTTACCTTGAATTTTGTGTCCTCATTTAAAATCTAGTAATAATACCTTGCTACATTCAATCATTTTAATGGTTTAGAATTTTGACACAGGGCAGCAGATCTTTTTCTTGTTTTTGTTTCGTTTTTGTGTTCGTACTTTTCCATGTAAGTACTTGAATGGTTCTTATTTCATCGATATCCAAAGGACGATATGCAAAGTTGACCTCCACAGAATGTCACCTCAGAATCTAAAAACGGAGAAAACGCTACTAACCATTTTGTCCCGACTGCCAACGGTTCGGCCAGCTCGAAGCCTCAAATCACACAATTTAATGTTAGCAACGTCTTTTTTTCTAATTTGACATATTTCCCATATTTAGGATGATGCACTTTTTCATTATCTTTCGTTTAATTCTTCTTTTTATGATGCCCACACATACACACACGCAAACACACACACGCACATGCCCAACTATGCATGATAGTCTACACAGACCACTATATCTCAATCAGATTCATTATTTTTCTCGTATTATCATTACTATTTATCTCTCGATGTCGACGTCTTGCAGGTTTTCTTTTCCTCTTTGCCATTTAATTTTTAACTGTTGTTTCCGATTGGTTTTTAAGCTTTTATCTGTATGATATTCATATTTCTTTTCCACATTGGCTCCCATTCGTATTTCCTAACACAGTTCCATGTTTTAAATACTGTTATATCCGATATATTTTGTTAATTCCTGTATACCATTATCTACTGATATCTTGATTATATAAGCGATTCTCGGAAACATATATTCCTTTCGGTTATCTTTTCTAATCCATCGGTATTACTTAAGGAACCCAATAAGACTACTTCCGACATCTTATTCTCTTTGATCACGCCAATTATGCTCTTTTTTTCTTTCTTTTTAGAGTTTGTGGCTGTATTCTTTTGCACAAAATACATATATTTCTGTTGGGATTATGTGCTATGCTTGAGGTTTGATACGTATTGATGTAATATATCTAGGTTTCTCAACCTCTCAATTGTCTCTGTGTTGTGTATATTTCTAAAACGTGCCGTTTTCATAAACCTTGTCTGCATCTTTTGTTATTATGCTAAAGCAGCTATTAACTCCAACGTGTATTTGCTCTCAATCACTGAATTCTATTCAAGTCTTATAATAGCTCTCTGCAATGAAGTATATCGTATATTTCTGAGGCTTCAATCTATCGTTGGAATTGAGAAATGAATTAGGAAACATCTCGTTTGTGGAACTTTGACAATGTCGGGACAAATCTCTTTTGTCGACCTGTGTGCTTCAATTGACAGTATGATTACGGTTGTCATTCTCTGCATCCTTTCGCAGTCTACTTAAATTGTATAGTTTTTGGTGTAAGTCTACACGTATGTCGTAGTTTTTAACAAACGGTTAAAAGAACAACACTGCTATGCTTGTGTCTTTATTTACTTTTCACAATTTGTCAGCGAGAACAATGAGATTCCTTCATTATAGTCTTCACAAATTCTACAGTAAGACTTTACAATCTACTTCATTCAATCTACTCAGTTTAACCTCACTGGTTTGATTTTTGCGTTGTTTTCTTTGTCAATCTACGATGTCCAGTTTCGCTCTACATTTGTTATGCAATCGCTTTGCTTGCCTGAAAATTCAAAATTTTATTTTCCTTTCAACCTTTTCATTTATCATTAGAAATGTCCTTCGTTTTTCCATCCTCAGAAAAATAGTTGCACTCCTCTTTGTTCTATACACGATTACCTATTTTGTTCCAGAATACCGAAATTAGATTCACCTTGTAGTTCGTAGCGATTTGAAGTAAATCATTTACTAAATATAAGGCGGCAATTTGGCAGAATCGTTAGCAAGCCGAACAAAGTGCTTAGCATACTGAGATCTGATTCTGCCGAGATCAACTTTGAATCCCGTCCTTTCGGGTTCTATAACATAACGTCCAGCCATTAGGGGCGACTAGCTTCCTCTCCCATAATTTCGGTCCTTTCGTCTACAGTAGAAACGACTATTTACTAAATTCAAAGTTTGTCTTGCTGTTAAAACCCATATATACACCTGGTTGCGTTTTTACAACGCAAAACCTGCCCTACTTGTTTGGACATGAACTCACCGGGAAACATCTCACTAAGCATACGAAATGTTCAGTAGGTAGTCGACACTCGTAGCTAACAATTGCTAATGCCTTTCACTTCCAGATAGTGAAAGCTTACCATAACGTTTAATCTAAATACAGTGAAATTTTAAGGTGTCATTTTTATGGGCATATATGGGTTAATATTTTGCAATAATACTGTAGTTGTAGAAAAGATGGACGTTCATGTATTAACGTAAACGTGAACTTTCTATTTAGGATTATGGGCTGTATATACGACGCGGACTCATATTGCTTATTTTTCGTACTTGCGCATTGTTTTAGAATCCAGTGGAGAATGAGTTATCTATAAGTGATTCATTGTTACAGCCAGTAATTTTATATGTATTACGTTATTTGCATCTAGCTCTATTGGAATAAATTTTATGTAGCGTAATTTTCCCTTAAAATCCTCATTACTTTCCGATTAATGTACAGTAATTCATTTATTTTTGAATAGTTGATCGGTCTCGGTCTAAATATCGTATCCCTTCGTGGCTATTTTTAAAACAATTCCCAACATATATATA
>NC_068985.1:99884396-99886558 GCF_001194135.2 Octopus bimaculoides | reverse complement strand
TATATATATATATGTATATATATATATATATATATGTATATATATCGTGGAGGCAGCACGCTGGCAGAAGCGTTAGCACGCCGGAGGAAACTTTTTACGGTATTTCGCCTGCCGTTACATTCTGAGTTCAAATTGCGCCAATGTCGACTTTGATTTTCACCCTTTCAGAATCGATGAAATAAGTACCAATTACACACTGGGTCGATGTAATCGACTTAATCCCTTTGTCTGTCCTTGTTTGTCCACTCTATGTTTAGCCCCCTGTTGGCAATAATGAAACATATATATCGCACAGCCTATATATCCAGGGAGAAATTTGATTACCTGTTTCTATCATTTATTATTATACAAGCCGTGGTTATACCTGTTTTACTTTATTCGAAGTATGTTGTAGTTTTTCGTTTCAGGTGAGACTTTATCAGTTGCAATAATAGTGCTGTTAAATGTTTCGAATGATATACACAAACTGGCTATTTTTCGTTAAAATCACGATTGCTTGCGGTCATATTGATATTAAAATGACTTTTTCAGCCAGCAAGCCATTACTGTGTTATATCATGCTTCTCCAGTAGATGATTAAATAGTGCTGTAGGCAATTTAAGCCTACCTATTCTATATTTCTGACATTTCTCCTGGAACTTTACCTTCTCCTATCTTGTAGCGTATTGGCTGCAGTATTTGTATCCATTCTCTTTCTGCCTATTCTACGACATAATATCTTTTAATTCTAATGCTTCGACCAGGAGATAAAAAGGTATTGTTTTACTGAACGGTTATAAAGTAAGAACTATAGCTAGCCATTGCCTTCGAATTTAACTTACCATCTTAATAAGAGGTGAATATGTTAAATAAAGTAAATGTGGATGTAATATATCTGTACCGAAACTTTAGTTGATCAGTTGCAATTAGTCACACATAACCTACACGTGAGGGAGAACATGAAATTAAGACTCTTGTTTGAAACATTTCCTACAAAAATAGGTGATTTCCGTGTATACACCTCATGAATATAGAATTAATCATAAAGGCCTTTTACAAGAGTTCACCCAGGATTTCGAAACGTACGAAGATATATCAAAAGATATATTTAAAAAAATACAGTCAATAGCGCACTACGTGAAAATTCCGGCGTGAAAATCTCAAAGAATACTCAGTTCTCACCTGTGAAACCCTCAATCAATTATAGTATGATATCCAAATTCCTAACACCGTTTATAGAACTTTTTCATTGCTTCCAATGTCTGATGGTCTATGAGTTTTGTATAATCTTCAGAATGTAGCAAGACATCTTTAAGATGGTTACTTTAGGGAAAAGCGGGTGTGCTTTGTTTTCCCATTATTAAGACACAGTTCTTCTGCCAACATGAAGTTGGTTATACATTATACAAGGAATTAAAGCAGAAACACACAATCACACGCAATCATGAGAACTAAGAAGATTCGTTAAGTCTTTTCTCCTATTAATAACAATATTTTCTCTTTGGTCTAACGTTGATGTACACTACCCCTACCTGGGTATTACTTGTGCATCGTTAACGCTATTTATAGTTTAATCCGTACTAAATGTGACATTTCCTTGTCCATTAGTTCAGTTTTGCTCGTAATATAGCGACCAGTATCTCATTATAAGTACTTTATTGCTGTCCAACATCTCATTATTTAGTATACACGTCTTATATCTTATTCATTTTCCTCAACTTATTAAACTGATTCACGTATTAGAAATATATTATTCGCGTGCATTTCTCATCTAATCAATATACATATACATATGTATGTGTTTGTGTGTGTTTATGTGTGTCTATGCTTGTGTGAGTGTTTGTGCATATATTTGTGCGTACATATGAATATGTACATACACATTCACACACACAAACATATATATATATATATATATATATATATATAGAGAGAGAGAGAGAGAGAGAGAGAGAGAGCAGAGAGAGAGAGATGGAGAGAGAGAGAGAGAGAGAGAGAGAGAGAGAAAGAAAGAAAGAGAAAATGACAGAGAGATAACGATAGAGAAAGTGGGAGAAAGAAAGGGGAAACTAGACAGCACGCAATGAAACACGCATACAAACACGCTCACATACGTACATACACACACACACAGAGACACACACATATATATATATATACATATTTATACATATATATACATA
>NC_068985.1:99880536-99884312 GCF_001194135.2 Octopus bimaculoides | reverse complement strand
TGAAACACGCATACAAACACGCTCACATACGTACATACACACACACACAGAGACACACACATATATATATATATATGTATATACATATATATATACATCATACAAGTTTTTAGTGTATACGTTGCTTTCCTTTATTATGAAAGATATGGTGATATTCTATCATTAGATAAATAGTAAAGAAAAATGGAAATTCATCGATCGCGCGTGCAAGTCAAAGATGAATTAAAACACTGTCAAGATGAAAGATTGAAAGAAAAAAGGTAAATTAATTTTGATATAAAATGTACTCAGCAACGCTTCGGTCGATTACTGTAACAAGTAAAATTTAATATCATTACATATCGAATTCACCTTCCCGATCTTAATCTTTCCAAAGAATGCAATTTGAGTGCTCTGAATATATATTTCTTAATCTTTTCTTGTATATGTTACTTGCGTCTGTTTCTCCGCTTCGGAACCGATTCAAGTTCAAAGAGAATCAGCCCATGAAATACCGACATCTCTTAAAAAAATATTATGGTACCGCTTAGCGGTACGACGTCCATCTTTAAGATCTGAGTTCAAATACCATCAACATTGACTTACCCTTTTAATCCTTTCGAGGTCGAGAAAATAAGTAGCCAGCCAAGCACTGGGGGCCAATATAATCATCCTTTCAAAATTCGTGGCCATAGAATTGTTTTTTTAAATGACTATATTTTTTAGTGTTTCATTTCAATTGCTTAGGAAGATATTTGTCATGAGCTGAAGTTCGATGAACGAATTGCCAGAGGTGAGTATCTGGGCTGAGATGTCTGAACGATGATGAGAAATAGATGAATGCGTTTTTCTCATTTAACTGTGTTGAACTTTACGATAATTCTTATTGTTAAATAAGGCAGCTGAAAAGTTAGACAGTAAAAAGTTTTAGGTACGATTATATCAAACAGTCATTTATTCATACTCATCTGAAGGTCCATAGCTTCATGGTTGGTGTATTTAGTTCTGTTGATCGGATGAACTGGAATATTTGTTCTCGTAACCGTGTTTCCAGTAATATTTATATTTTTATCAGATGCACCAACACAGAGAGACACACACTCGCACTGAAAGAGCCGAAAACACCCTCATGCACCGAAGTATAGCAGAGCGTGTTAATAAATAATATCAACAACTTAGAAGTATGTATTTGTGTTACTTGTTAATATACCATGTGGTCATGCATTAGTTTCTCAATTTAGATCACTTGGCACCTCATTGTGTTAACAGCAAACAAGATGAGGACAAATATCCGTCAAATCTAGATATTCTACATAATATGTATTTCAGAATCCTGCATCTTAATATGTATGGATGAACTTCTACATCATTTGATAATGATTTTTGTGAATCCTTTTTTGTGCCGTGATTATATACCTAAAAATCCCGAATTGTTAAATGATTCCTTCGGTTGTTTCAATAAATATTTATCTTAGCAGTGAAATCCAGACCCACCCTTTCTTATATTTTACAAACACTAACTATTAATGTTATGGGATTATCAGTGTTAAGTAATCATGTTTTTCATGTTTTTATATATATATATATATATCCTTTAGTTTGATAGTACTCTTTGTCTAATTCATAATGTGTTGTATTTCCGTACATCTTATAAGGTATGTTGTGTAATGAAAGTAATTAGAAGCGATTTTGGATGTCTTCACGTCTATTATTTGCCCTTTATAACATTTAAATATTTATGGTTTCTCTTTATATACATATGGCTTTATTAAGCAGCGTCCCTTTTTACAATTCTGTAAATAATAATAATAGTGTTTTAAAAGCTTAAAGTTTATAGCAATCATCGCGCAATGACTAATAGCGTTTACCTACGCGTATGTTTCGAACACACACCTCACCATCGCTTGACAACTGAAATTAGTGTGTTTACGTCCCCCTGATTTAGCGGTGCGGCAGAACAGACCAGTAGAATAAGCACCAGGCTAACAAAGAATAAGCTAAGCCCAGAGGTCGATTTCTTCGAAAAAAAAGCGCCGTGCTCCAGCGGGCCTACAATCAATTGACTGAAACAAATAATAGAGTAAAAGAATAAAAGTATATAGAACTTGTATTTTGTTTATCTAGGTATCGAAAGAGCAACGTGTACCATATCCAAATGCAACATATATGTGCATCTTTATAATCTCGAACCGTACGTATACACGTATATATTTCTGATACTTAAAAGCTATACGATTAGGCCTAATCATAATCCAGTCTTTACACACCCATAAACACGTATACACACTCACACACGTATGCACATATGTTTACATATGTATATAAGTACATGGCCCTAGTATTTGCAATTACACATATACATACGTTTGAATAAAAGTTAAGATTTCTCCGCTTGTTGGCATGTTATTATGCATGTTTGTGCGCATGCACAAAGCATTTTGTTTCCCGATCTGTAATCAAAATAACATAACATAGCATAATAGAAAAAGAAGATATTTCTGAAATTGTATTCCCTATAATCAATCTTTTCTGAGATGCTTCTTACACGTATCAGTACATTTCTTTCTTTGTTTTGTTTAATTTACATTGTTTCCTCTTTTATGATCAGATTTTACATTCCGATGCTCAAGTTTTCTGCATATGTATAACTGGAGATACGTTCATATATGAAACCATATGCTGGTCGATGATGTTTAATAATTTTAGAATATGATGCTAAAATATACCATCGTTGTCTTGATCCATTATTTAAGATTACATATTTTATATACACTGAAAATAAAGGAAAAATAAGTGTTCAATTGGTCTTCATAATTATTATGATTTCTTACATTCGAATGAACGCTTATTTTTACCAAGAACAGGAAATTACGAAAATGATGTCCTTGCCAATGCAATTAGCAGCTAACTGCCAAAATATATCCGTTAAAAGCAACACTGTGCTCTCTGTTTAAAAAGTTAGCTGCAAAATTTCTCTGCCTTTTTTCTTTTCATTTCTATTTTCAATCCTACTCGAATTCATTTAATTTGACTTTCGAAATCATTCGTACGCGGTTCTTCCAAAATAACACGACTCCAAAACGAAGATTCTTGAAGTCATCAATAAATTAATAGACTAAACGTAAATTATATCGATGGACATGATATATGATATTAATAGCTGCGTTGCTAATTAACTAATCATATCGTATCACTCTACAAATATAGAACATACCTGGACTATGGCATCCGAATCTGCTAATAGAGAGCATGGAAATGTAACAGAAGAAACTGTTACCTGTTAGAAATTGAAAGTAATTTTCTTGTATTCTACAGTAATTAGCTTTATATGCTTACCTCGTTTCAAAATGTAGTTTCGGTGTACATGTACAGGATATAGAAAGTTTTGAAGTTATTCAAGTGTCATATTCTTCCTTTGAAACGGTGTCATAAACGCATTAAAGAAACATCTCCGTAACAGAGTGGTAAAGTGATTTTTTCTGAGCCTCCCAAATGCTTTCGAGTTCTCACAAACGATAAGAAAATATCATCTTCCATCATATCCGTTGTCCAATAGTTCGTATGGGTTCGGGTTCAGTCCCACTGCGTGGCACCTTGGGAAAGGTCTTCTACGATAATCTCGGGCCGACCAAAACGTTGTGGGTGGATTTGGTAGACGTATATATATGTATATATATTGTGTCACTAATGTATGACACCGTAATTAGCTCTACCGTATCAAATGCACATAATACAATAGAAAATGTGATATAGAAAAGGTAAAGGACACTTTTGCATATGACACATCAACACTTTGC
>NC_068985.1:99879232-99880180 GCF_001194135.2 Octopus bimaculoides | reverse complement strand
ATATATATATATATATAAATATATATATGTATATATATTGTGTCACTAATGTATGACACCGTAATTAGCTCTACCGTATCAAATGCACATAATACAATAGAAAATGTGATATAGAAAAGGTAAAGGACACTTTTGCATATGACACATCAACACTTTGCTTCTTCTAGGTTTATCGACTACAACAAAGCAACAATTTAATCTAATTACATATAGCAAACCTCTTAATATTTTAGAACTTATGACAATGGCTGCAAATGTTGCCAGCTATGTACAGCAGAAAGAAAAAAAAACATAACTGTGAATGTTATAAAAACCTCGCCTAATTATCAAAGAATTCATTCGACAAGTACATGTTGAAACGTTGAAAATTATCATATCATTTAAGTATTTAAATTGAAATGAAATTAAAACACCCACCTAATTCATCGGTCCTTAGTTTTATAACTGTTTCTAACTAATTTTTTAACAGGGCTTGTAGGGGATTTTCTACATCATACTTTGCACATTGCATGGGACCCTTATGCGTCCTGTTATGCTTAATATGTTTGAAATATCTAGTGCAATTTACTTAAAAATCAATTTCAAACGTCATATAAAAATTAAAGTGTTCATTTTCCCACGTGTTTTACATTTTATCTCTTCCAAGATCAATCATGCAGTAAGAAAAGTTTTAAAGAAGCACTTTACAGCATATTTCATGTATTATAAGATTTGGTGTTGAATTTACAAATCACAAGTGGCTATAGAGATTTGCCTGCAGTTCCAATACACGACTATACTTCTGTGTAATATTATGTTAGTAAATATATACATTTATGCTTAGATACTTTACAATCTCACACAAACACACACACATATGTATATACGTATTTTTGTATATATACATATATATGTGGGGGGTATATGTGCATTTGTACTTACGTATGCATGTATGTATGTATATATATA
>NC_068985.1:99865251-99879222 GCF_001194135.2 Octopus bimaculoides | reverse complement strand
ATGTCTGTATTTATGCAGTATGTATGTATGTTTGTATGTATGCATGTGTGTCTGTGGTTATGTCCATTCATAACTTTCAACCAGGCACATTAGTTTTACAGAGATGCTATCGAAACCATGGTTTACGAAACGAATTTATTGATATACTTATTCTCTACGATGAGAGCAACCTGTTGTATTTTCACCGCGAAAATGCACTTGAACAATTGATTTTCCGTGTTTAAGTAAGCAATGTACGATGATGCTTCTTACAAATTTTGATATCATTTAAAAAACAAAACACAGAAGGACCTTACGTTATGCCTTATATTTTCTTTAGAGTATAGCTTTAGTGAATATTAATGACGTGTAGGGAGACAGTATTTTGTTATGCAACCATAATATTCTACGAAGTATATTAAAATCTTTTATAATTCAAGAACATGTTCTACTGTGTTAGCAGTGCTGTTACATCACTAGTTTAGCTTATCTCTACAGATTTTCAATAGAAATTATAGTCAGCATAATTGTTGCATAACAAAATATAGTGTCCTTACACTCTTTTTACACTTTTACTCTTTTACATGTTTCAGTCATTTGACTGCGGCCATACTGGAGCACCGCCTTTTAGTCGACCAAATCGACCCAAAGACTTATTCTTTGTAAGCCTAGTACTTATTCTATCGGTCTCTTTTGCCGAACCGCTAAGTTACGGGGACGTAAACACACCAGCATCGGTTGTCAAGCGATGGTGGGGGGACAAACACAGAAGACACACAAACGCATATACATACATATATATATATATATACATATATACGACGGGCTTCTTTCAGTTTCCGTCTACCAAATCCACTCACAAGGCTTTGGTCGGCCCGAGGCTATAGCAGAAGACACTTGCCCAAGTTGCTACGCAGTGGGACTGAACCCAGAACCATGTGATTGGTAAGCAAGCTACTTACCGCACAGCCACTCCTGCATTAAGAATATTTACATACCAGGTTCTAGGAATACGTTTAATATGTAAAATTGTTATATCTAATAACGTTAAACTATCATATATACTGACTATTAAAGGAATGAACCCTTGGGCGATTAATGTTTGAGATGGGTGCTGATGGATGAGCGAAACCCCGGCCCCCAAATATGGCATATATGCCCATTACCCATTTTTCATTTTCAATCTCATTGTTTTTGTTTACACCAGGCGACGCGGATACGAAACACCCTTACAAATTCAGCGCTGGCTATAATTTCTCTAGGAGATCCGTAGAGATAACCTTAAGAAGATATTTAATGAAATATCATTAAGAATGAAATAATTAGAAGCATAATTTTATAGAGACGTTTTAATAATTCATTGTTGGGAATTTTATATGGCAGTTAATACACAGTAAAAGCCACTATGTATTTGTTGTGCACACTTTTGGAAGTAAATTATTTGCAATGCATTAGAATCGTCTGCTTATTTAGTAGGTGCAACGCAAGAAAGGTGATACTAAAGTAAATCGAATAATGCATGAATATCACCGCTATCTTCTCGTTTTGAGTACCCAGTAAAGAATGTACTTAATTATACAACGAAGCGATATTCAAATGATTTATGTACTACTAGAGAATCAAATACACCATTTGCAAGATAATTTCAAATGGAAAGAATGTTATTGCTCTTGCTAGCTCAGTTATAAAGTTTGCATGACGTCATGTTGAGATTGTGAATTGATTATAGAATTTCGCTCTTTATAAGGATGGTTCGAGTAGAATTGAAGAAAAGCTACTGGACCAAGCTGCCATTTTATGTCACCAGCTCTACGAATCATTGCAACTGAAAATCAGAACTATGCCTTGAAATGCAATAATCAGCAGCCGCACGACTACTAATGTATTCGAAATAGCAGCAACATCCACGTAACTCACAACCTGAGATATTAAAGAAAAACCCTGTGTGCATCGAAGGGCTTGTGAGGAATGTAATGAATCATAAAATCTGTCAGTTAAGTCTCATAGTGATATGTACAAGAAACAGAGAAGCTAAATGTCCTGCGCATCTCATCCACATTTTACAAGATCAGGAAGGGCACATAGAATAATACAATCTTGAATAAAATATTTCTGAATAAATAAAGAAAAAAAACACACAGGATACATATCAACAACTAAGTAAAATGTAACAATAGCAAGATTAACGAGAATATTTCTCCTCATATGCCGGGTTCGGTATATCAATCAAATCTACCCACAATATGTGCTGTAGAAACCTGATATCCGGTGTTTATAAATTATGTGTTACAGGAACCTGAACGTTTATGGCTGGACTTTGTTACAGTTACAAGGTTATAAAACATAAATGAATATGGCGAAGGACATATATGTTTTTGCATTGGCAAAAACATATAAACATCGGAAAGCCTAGAAAAAAAATAGAAGTAAAACTATATTTTGTAAAAGGAAATATATATCCGTTCTTTTAAATCTATGCCACTCATGTATGACGTCGTTGCTAAAACAAATGTAATTGTTGATGTTGGGAGCAACTAGTCAAATGTTGTACAGCAAATGTGCGTATTTCTTAAGTAAACCGATGAGATGCGATGGCTGTATGACCTAGAGCAGATTCTAGTTTGAAGAGCAACTACACTGATACTGACAGAAAAAAAACTTGTTTGAACGCTTGAACATAAAAGAGATGTGAACGATATTCTTATGGTCTATGTGTGTAAATGCTTGAAAGCATTACTATATGCTAAGAGAAGCCGTCGAATGTAGTGGACCATTATACACTTGAGCCCAGGAGTAACTCCTTAAACAAATACTCGCTCTTCTTAATATGGAAAGGCTCATATTTGATAATTCTAGTCCTAGTTACCACTCATCCCTCCAGATGTTAACATGATGATTTATCGGTTTGTCTCATCATGTATGACCTGGTGCAAAAAATATCTCTGATTGAAACAGTAATTGCACTTCGGCCTCGCTATTTCCATAATGCAAAGATTTAAATCGTGCTGACAAGGGTGAGGTGAGTAATAAACACTTAACAGCAATCTTAGAAAATGTTCTTATAGTATAATTATAGATACAATATTTAACAAAACTGAATTAGATGTCAAAACAAAATAGTAAAGCTACATAAGAATAAAAATAAGCTGATCAACATCTTAAAATAAAGAGCTATAACATCAAAATAACGTAGAAATATAGAATCAGGAATATGAAACAAAAATAAAGTATATGTAATTATAAATATATAAAATTCACAAAACTGTCAAGAATGGTGAAATAATTATTGTGATAGAAATATAAATAACCCATACACACCGATATCCAGCCATAACCACAGACAATCATAAAAGCTATGCCAATGCTAGTATTAAATGTATAGACTATTTTATTTTAAAATATAACAAAGAAATTATTCACAAATTATTTTTTAAAATATAGATTATCTGATGAGAAACATGATATCTATTACGAGCGATTTAATTAGGTATAAGTTTGCAAAGAAGAATAATCATGAAATGTTTCGAGAATGAGTGGAGAAAGAGACACATGAACCCTTGTTCACGTTAAAGTAGAGGCCGATCATAATTACGCCATTAGCAAAGAGAGTAATGCATTACTTAATAGGGTAACTTTAATCGAAGAAGTCATAGGAGACATACCCAAAACCTGTAATTCCAAAATTTATCTATAATTACGGTAGTCGTCGTAGAACTCTGTCGATTACGACGACGCGGGGTCCATTTGATCCGATCAACAGAACAACCTGCTCGTGAAATTAACGTGCAAGTGGCTGAGCACTCCACAAACACGTGTAACCTTAACGTAGTTCTCGGAGAGATTCAGCGTGACACAGAGTGTCATAAGGCCGACCCTTTGAAATACAGTTACAACAGAAACAGGAAGAAAGAGTGAGAAAAATTTGTAGTGAAAGAGTACAGCAGGATTTGCCAACACTCCCTCCAGGAGCCTCGTGGAGCTTTAGGTGTTTTCGCTCAATAAACACTCACAACGCCCGGTCTGGGAATCGAAACCGCAATCCTGCGACCGTGAGTCCGCTGCGTTTACCACTCGGACATTGCGCCTCCACATTACAGTAGTACTTTAATGCCAATGGTTTGATATCTGTCAATTGCTACAATATTTTGAAAGGAAGACTTGTTCTTTACGAAAATTACAGTAATTGATTTTTAAAAAAACATATATCGGGAAAGACCTATGCCCTCGTTTAAACAATACACATTTTTTTTATTAGGAGCTTTGCATATTTTATCATATCTTTCACGGATACATATATTTGTGAGTAAGAGAAGTAGAAATTATATGCTAGCCTACATGTGTCAAGGGATGAGGATAAATATAATTTGAATCTGCTTGGAGATATGTCAGTTACTATTACCAGAATGATTTAAGTAATGTTGGGACATTTTGGCTACATAAACGTCAACAGAATCACCACGCTTTTTTGGGGAAAATCTTTAAATGTGGGGGCATTAATGAGTCGATGTAACTAATAAAGATATCCTGTCAGCAGCTCTGAATGACCTATTCATGCAATGGCGTCGAAAGAGATGCAGAAATCCTATATAAAACTAAAAACGGCTTAACGCTAATATTTTCGAAGCCATACTCGCCTGCAAAAGATATGTCAAATCCTTCGGAATGATATGAACGACGTCGAGTAATATTTCAGCTGGAAGGAAGATAGGCAAAATGGAAGTTTAAAAAAATAAACTAAACTAGCTGTATATAAAATTGCCAATTCACTTAAAACTGTCATGAATCTTTAATTTTCCAGCTCTTGGTGGAAGATAACATACTGCGTGCTGGCACGAATAAGTGCGCATATGACGAATGCATCTCAGTTGAATGTCACACGAACTTGAATTAAAAATTGAACATTTCAAATATATATAGAAATAAAGAACATTAAGCCAAACTTTCTCTTTTAAACCCTATAAAAAATCGAAAAATGAAAATTTGGTTTTATAGGAATAACATGGTATGAACGGATACGTTTCATAACTTAGAATATTATAAAGCCTCAATTTATATTCTGTGTTGACACTAACAGGATAACATTTATTAGGTACAAGCTAGAAATACTAGATGAAAATATATGCAGATGGTTGTAGTGATGGTAGCCGCCGCAATTCCTTTTAATGTTTTATTTCCTCACCTCAGGCCCGGCTCTTCTTGTGATTCTATTTAGTTTTTCTTCCTCTATACTCTAACTGTTCCTTAAAGTCTCGTAGCTATTGCTTCCTTTAAGAGACAATATTCCTTCTCTTAAGAATAGCAACCCGAACATATCTACTGCAGCCTCTTTTAACTTTATTAAACCAAATTTTCCCCGTGATTTTCTAGCATAACCGGTCGGCATATTTTTGGGATGTACCATTCTGAACTTTCTGACTACCTTCCTCGGTTTCCCAAAGATTTTTCAGTTTGTTCTTCCTTCATTTAATAATTCCTAATTCAAGCATTATTGATGCTACTTACATCATGCTGATTGCCTCTTTGCTGTTCTCCGCATTAATTTTCGAATTCACAATATTCATTCCACGAAAATCTTCTTTAATGGGGTATTCCTTCATTTCTGTGTTGCTGATTTTATTGCTTAACAATATTCTCAAATTCATATATGTATATGTTTATGTTCCATGCAAAGCTATATCATCTTCAGATATTTTCCAGTAATTTTTTATGGATTTTCCCCACTGCATCGCTTTCATAACGCATTTATTCATTCTGAATAGCATCTAAATATTTCTACTAAATATGCTTACAAGAAACCCAACAGTTTCATAAAGAAACCCAACAGTTTCATAAAGAAACCCAACAGTTTCGTTTCTTTCCATGAAGCTTTAAATCATGCATAACTAGATAATTTACGTTTCCTTTTCTCTCTCCCATCTTTTCCTTAGCTCTGCTTAGTGTAATTGACAAATGGGTTACTTCGATTCCAAAAATATGGGAGAGAAGTTGTCTCTCCGAAATTACCTTTCTCCTTATACGTAAGTCTATAAATAATGTAGGACAAACGGATTAAGGACAAGGGATTAAGGACAAAGGGACAAAGAGATGAGAAATTATGCACATTATTTACATTTGACGGATATTTGTCCTTATCTCGTTTCGGCTGATATGCCCTCCAGTCATTATCTGGTGCTTTGGAGGAATTTCGAACCTGAGTTCTCATTTCTAAGGTATTTTTCGATGTTATTATTATTATTATTACTATTATTATTATTATTATTATTATTATTATTATTATTGTTCAGTAGTTTTATTTTTATAACGTGCTTTCACTTCACTACCGAGCGCAGCTCTGTGCGCCTTAGGTATGTGCTGTGGTTTGCTGTAGTGCTCTTATGTTTACTGTATTGAAAGTGTTTTGCGTAGAATGTGTGCAGTACCCAGTAGTGCAATTTTCTGTATGTTATATATATTTGTAAGTCCTAGTGTTTTTGTTATGTATTTGTCTGAATATTTTTTTATTATACTTAAGGCACCTACTATGATAGGAATTGTTTCTGTTTTTAGATTCCACATTCGAGTTATCTCTATTTCCAGGTCTTTGTATTTTTATTATTATTATTATTATTATTATTATTATTGCTGTTGTTGCTGTTGTTGTTGTTGTTGTTATTCAGGTCACTGCCTGGAATAGAACTCGGAATCTTGGGGTTAGTAGTCTACGCTCTTAACCCACAGGCATATAGCGTAATGGTTAAGAGCGCGGTTTACTAACTCCAAGATTCCGAGTTCAATTCCAAGCAGTGACCTGAATAATAATAAGAAGAAGAAGAAGAAGTAGAAGAAAATAATAATAATAATGACATCGAAAAGTACCTTAGGAATGAGTACACAGGTTCGAAATTCCCCCAAGACACCTAATTAAGGCTGTACAGTATATCAGCCGAAACGTTGTGTTAACAACAAACAAGATGAGGACAAATATTCGTCAAATGTAAATAATGTCCTTCCTTATCTTAATATTACTCGCCAATGCCGCATTGAATTTCTAAAAGACACCCGAAATATTTTGGGATCGTGAATACTTCGAATACCCGTGCATCGTACATTTTACTGTAAGCAGTAGACGTGATACAAAAGTTTTGTCAATCTCTTCCAGTAAATACCCCAAAAGATATTGCCGATCATATAGTGGCTTTTAGTTTACTTCGAATTTTTTCTCGACAGCCTTCCTTTTCATAACGCATTAGACGTGTTGGTATACATTTCCTGGAATTATGTATGCTAGACGTTTCCATTTTTGTAATAGATTTTGGTTGCTAATCTCATGCAAATTTACGTTCAAGTTATTTTTCATTTTTTCTCTGTTTGTCCTATTTTAACCACATTTGTATAATCCCATTTGATATGTACTTATTGGATTGTATCATTAGGATATTATAAATCTCATAAACCATTGCAACTAGTAACACTGGAAAAAGGTCTCATCCAGCACGTATTCACTAGCCTAGATTTTTAATTCCTTGAGAATATTATATAGGGTGTTCAGAGGGTCTCTCCGCAGTATGTATTTTATTGCAAAATAAATATTTATAAGATGGTATGAAACTAAATAACGGATATATTAGACTTTATAAGACTTTAAAAAACGTTAGGAGACGTGTAGAATGGCTATTCATGATCAATTTCACCTTCAGTGAGTTGGCCTACAAATGGATAGACAATATTTGAGCAGTGAAAAAAAATTACTGCGGTGAGACTTTTTGAACACTTTATATCTTTTTGCACTTAAGTTTCTTCGACTTCCTTTATTCGTTGTAAATTCTACGGCTAAGTATTTCAGCCGGGCGTGCTAACGATTCTGCCAGCTCACCGACTTCTATTATTCTGTTATTGTTATTATTATTATTATCATCACTATTATCATTATTATTATTATTACAATCATAGTGAGTGCGTTATGTATGATAAAAAATATTCAGGCAAATACACAACAAAAACACCAGGTCTAACAACAATATATAATAATAATAATAATAATAATAATAATAATAATAATAATAATAATAATAATAATAAGGGGTAATTTGGCGGAGAATATGTAGGGAAAATCATAATAATAATAAAAAGCGCTAATTTGGCAGAAAATATTTTAGCGGTATGGCTATTCCACAAATACCACTGCGGTCGACTTAGACCTTCATCATACCGGGATCGATAATACAAGTATCAGGTGAGCACTGGGGTCGATACATTCAACAAAATCAATTCTCCAGAATTTCATGTCTTATGCCTATGCTGAATTAGTAGGGCAAAATTTCTTGCCGATTTGTTTCAACAATTTTGTGTTCAGTGTTGAAAATCTGACAATGTTAACTTTACGTTTAATTTTCTTAGGTTCAATAAGATAAAATGTATTTTCCTGTAACATGTCGATAGTATCAGCTACATCCATCGAAACAGCTGACCTTGTTCCCACATCAGGAACTAGTAATACTGCGTATGTATTCCGATATACATTATGATTGAGCTAACCTTGGGAAAAAATGCATTCAATTTTGCGATGTAGCCAAATTTGGCTGTGTGAATTCTTTCACTGCTGCTGTTGTAGCTTTCGTCATTCGATAATCCCAAAGCTTCAGCGAATTTCTTTCTCAAGATAATATGCCTAGTTTGTTCACTAGTAATAAACATACCATCTTTCGTTTCAGAAAGTTTCGACATATTTGTGTTCAAGAAATTCTCCATTTTATATGTGGTTTTCCCAACTTTCCTAAGATTTAAGTTGGGATATGTGGAAGACGTATTTCCCTGAGTAGCTAATAGATATATAGAACAACATCAGCAGTATCGTAGTCTTCAATTTCAAATGTGTGCAAAATGAAAGAGATGTGATAGCTGCGAACAAAATATGGGTACATGTGTGCAAACTCTCCTACAAGCTGGAAATGAGTGACGAACACAACAATATGTTTTACGTCTCAATGATAATGTCTTATGTCTTATTAGTTGGTAACGATGCAATATTAATAACAGCCTTCTGAACCTGTTCATTGATACGCACGAACCTTCAAACTGCACTTGTTCTTCTCTAGTTCAGAATGTGGGCGATCATTGTCTATGACTTTTAAGATTCATGTTGTGGAGTCCCAGATAGCACGGCATTACTTATATATATTGGCAATTATGGCAGGATTTTGACCTAGAAATTAAAGTAGCCGGGCGAAAAAAATGGCTCTAAACCTTTTGTCTGAATCGTTGAAGATTGTACTGTCCTCTTCCCGCCCGGGTGGATGGTGTCATAAGCTCCCAAATGCTACACAATTTGATACAGAAAAGAATATCTTCGAAAGTAAGATCATTCGTGGCAGCTTTAAAATTGTCAATTAATATTCCAATCACCTAATTTAATTTATTATACTACTAATTAAAGCTCATCACCAGACTTAATAAAAGTAGTACCTATATTACGTTTAAATCAAAGACATCATGATCAAAATACATGCTATCTCAGACCAAACAATTTCAGTTATATATATGATGACATCTAAGTTTGAATTGTAAAGTATGTTTTTTGATAACCGATAATTAAAAATACGGAATATAGGGAGAAAGCTTTTGCTCATAGATGTTACCAACCAAGAACCATGTGCAGTAAATCGATGGCAAAGATTTGTTCCTTCCACTGATTCATATCGGCGACGTTGTTAAAAGGAGAATTCTAAGAATACATTTTAAACATTGACAATACGAAACGTATTCAAGTTGATAATCATTATTTGTGGCAACAGCCATGCAGAAGAAATCTTTTAACGCCCATATGATTTCCCAAACTCATTCATCAGTATTGTTTGATAGTATTTAATAAATTTAACCGTCAAACCGCCACTGTGCATTTTGAAATTTCATGATTTCGTGGTTTGCACTAATAAATCATCTTTGGTGACAGGTATACATATTATATTCTTATTTCACTGACGAATATGTATTTTTGTATTATTTTATTCCACCTTTATATTTATGTTTCTTCAAAATGTTCATTTTTGTTGGCAGGCTGAGAAAGATATGATGTGTAAATGAATCAAAGGTGTTCAAAAATTTATATGAAAAAGCAGAGTAATTGTATTAATGTGCAAACCAATAAATTCTCAAATAAATTCAGTTTTGCCATGGATGCTAACACATGGAAACACTGATCCTTCTTCCAGCAACCTTTTGAAGAGAATTCGTTATCATACTTTACGTCTTCCCATACGCACGCAGCACGACTGCACACACGCGCACACATACATACACCCCCACAGGCACACACACACACACACACACACACACACCCACACACACACATACATACACACACACACACACACACACACACGCACATACAAGCAGATAAATATTACGTTGAATCAAGTTTAAACATAAAAACACAATATTATAATGTAGGAAACCATTTACTTGTTCTTTAATTTTCAACAGTTCAAAAATTGTGTTTTAAATTATTTTTCATTTGTTAGACAATTGTAAATATTTCTGAGTTATAAATTGTGGCTTTTAGCCATTATAAATTCAACGTCTGAAATTCAAGGCACATACATTTCGACAACGGGAAGAGTAGCAATGAAACATTATTTGGGTACTTAACTAAGTTTCATTAAAATCCTGATGTGAAATCGTTATGACTTTGAATCTGCCGTTCACTTACAGGTCTGACATAATTACTACCTCGTATATAAAAAGTTGAAAGTAGTCAACAATTCTTTGACCAAACACCTATGATTGTCCCACTGCTGATACATAATATTCCCCAAATTACGAAGGGTAGTTATAAAAATTACTATACAGAATTGTTTGGAAAATCTAATTTGAACCATCCGGAAATCGTTGTATTGTTCTATTTAAAGAAAACCTGTTGTAATTGCTTCAAGATACAGAAATGATGTAACAATAGTATATTACATTCACACTTGACATATACTTTCTGCTTCATGATGTATTCTTGTTTTTCAGGTACATCTTTCATATTATTCACTTCCATCGTCTGAAAACGTACCTGACAACAACGCAATGTTGTATTTGCAAACTAGATGGGAATGTCATATTAATTAGACTGCACTACTCAGTATCATCAAATTGTTAAACATTATAAATGTAATTGTTGGAATCATCAAACTCAAGCCATTTTTATTTCAATTTTGTACATGGAGCCAGAATACTTAAAGATATATCGTAACTAGTGCGCAATGATAAATGTGCTTTTGTTGAGCATATGATACGTGAACTGATCCTGAAGCATCCAGTATTATTCTGCAATGATTAAGTTTGATTAAACGTTAGGAGAAAGCCCGTGGTGTAATATGTTGGAAGTATTTTTATCATGAGCTGCAGTTACCTCTCAAAAAAGTTAAAGATATAATTAACTTGCCAAAACGTTTCCTGGTTTTAACAGGTCTTAATCAAATAGGTTAATTTGTGACTAGAATCCTTATGAAATGTAAATTTACATTTTTAGAAATATATATGATATTTCTTTCTTGGAATAACAAGACATGTTAGCACCCACTTATTTTATACCACAATTAGATTTCTCCTGGTGTTCAAAAACCCTAAGAATTTAATTTTTTGCAATCCATTTCAGATGTACATGAACCGCATCAGTCGACCGGTTGATTAGCAGTGGGTGAAGAATTAAAATCTATGGCGAATTACATGATGCTACATTTAAACCATCGATAAAATTCAAAATACCTCTTTTTATACTGATGTACTAAATTTACTGCAGTTAACCTATAAATGTCACAGAAATTGGCAAAAGTTATACAACTATAAATGTGATAGGAATCGGTAAAAGTTATGAAATAAACATCTATGTATATATAATATATATCTGTCCATATTTGAAATCCTCGTTATCGTTTAATCAGTGACGGTGGACACCTTATATTAATAACATCACGCAATCATGGAACATTTATCGGGCATTTACAACGTGTTTGGCTCAGGAAAGGTATGTTTTATATGTTTAATGGGAATTTAAAATCATTCATTTATCTATGTCATTAAATATAGACTTAGCCTTAAATGTACACTGTACAGCATGGAGACTGATATTTTTTATCAATAACACCGATGAGAGTCGACGTTATTCGTCTAGGTATTAATTATCAGAAATTCCGATAACAGAATTCTGTTGCCGCGATTAACATTGCCAACACATATTTCTATCGACCCTGCGCAATCGTATTGATTAGCAAATATTTCTCTGCACTTTGGAACACTCTATATCTTACAATTATTGATAATATAGACGCGATATGATGGTGAATACGAAGAGAATACATCATCAACCTACGCTTCAATTTCTCACTTTTAACCCCTTAATAAACTTTAGTTTTATAAGCTCAGAAAACAATCACAAAAATCCTGATAACATTAGTGATATGCACTATCTCAAGAATTATCACATTGTGTCCAAACAACCAATATTTTTACAGAGAATTATGCGATGGTTCTCTGTTGGACTATAAATATCGTTCGTCATGTGAATGATAGAATGACAGTAGAGAAATCTAATTGAGACTTCATTGTTAACATAACCATATTATTTTATATTATAATCATTCCCACAATGTCTCATAATTTTATAGCTAAACATTTGTGCATCCCGTATTGGAATATTTCTTGTAAGGTCATCGATGAAATTACACCATGTCATTTGTTTTAGGCAAAGGATTTTTTTTTTGTTTTCTTTTATATCCTACATCGCAGCTGCCGCACGTTTATATATCCTTAAGGGCAATTTTATTTCCATTTCATACTTGACGTATTTTCAAGCTTCCTAAATTACATTTCTTAGTAATAGTATATTAGTAATGCTTTATGAAATATTTCGATTCACGTTTGATAGATTTATATAATGTGAGACAATATTTTCCAGTTTATAGAAATGATTTCATGAACCATCACGTCATAGTTTACCTAAAAATGACAAATGTGCCTTTATCCATTCTTTATTAAACTGGGATTTACGAACGCTTGTATACTGGCGAAATTCACAAGGAAAATATGACGCTGGAGCAATTTGCTTATCCTGAAAATAAGAAATACACACCCATAAATACTATTGCAATCTTATATGCTAAAATAGTGATATATACATATTTATGAGTAGTTGGATAAGCGTATATATGTGTATGCTTTAAGATTTTACGTTTATATGTGAATGTGTATACGTGCTTGCATGATTGTGTGTGCTTGTGAATATGTATAGGTAGTTGATATTTGCATGTCTGTATCTAAGACACTGTATCCATTCACCGTTAGACGGTGGTGAAAGGGACATATATATATATATATATATATATATATATATATATATATATATATATATATTTGTATGTATGTATGTTTGTATGTATGTGTGTGTGTATGTATGTATATACAACCTTCGACAGTGTGACAATCCTATATACAACTTGTAGAGACAAAAGTATCAGAACCTAAACGTACGTTCACATGTACATATACATACACACAGAGACACGTCTACAGACTTACAAACCAAAACACTCACATACATAATACAGGTACACATACATACGTACATACATACATACATGCGTAAGGGCGTGCACGTATGCATAAGCATGTACACATATGCATACGTACATACGTACATGCCCACATGCACACATGTATATATATATGTATGCAAATATGTATGGCTTATATTAGATCCTCTCCCAGCTACCCGCTGCACTAAGACTACTATAATAAATATCATCCATTCTCATCCAGGTTACTGAGCTTAGATATATTAAACACTTTCAAGAACTATATTCTTAACAGACAACATTGTTGGTCATTCTCCTATTTCATAGTTGGCCTCGACAGACTTCAGCCACGTCCTTGCTATATTCTTGGGATGCACTTTTGTGTGTAAAATTACGTTTCATCTGATGATTACGGTTTTTGTAACGGTGTAATGTTCTCATTCTTCTGTAAAAAAAGATG
>NC_068985.1:99861107-99862254 GCF_001194135.2 Octopus bimaculoides | reverse complement strand
TATATATAAATATATATATATATATACAGGAAAAGATATACAAAAATATAAATTCGCAATTATATATCGCGTGGATTGGTGTATCCTGATCATACATAACTTAGAGTAAAGAGCATGAACATGAAGCATTATGACTGAATGTGAACAAATCTTAGGAAATCGATATGCATGACAAATGCGCTCGTTTTCTTTGAAAACACGCCAACGTTTGTGTGGATAGAGACGTTGAAAGTTATATACAGTTAGAAAGGGATGATGAAGGATTAGCCCTAGAAAGGTAATTACTGCTGATGAAATAGTTGAATAAATGTCGCTAATGCTGTTGCTGGTGGTTGTTTCGAGAACACCTATATCCACCCCATGTAGGTTTTGGAGGCTTTTTCAGAGGACATTCGAGACGGTAGGCTCTTGAAACGCAAGCCATTGCATTATCTTGTACTCTATGTCCTGGTCGCAATGTTGAGATCTTTAACACTATTTAGTGTCACCTCGTTTTGATGTTTGTGCAAATTTCAATGTGATTATTTGGCATCAGTCCTTCCAAGATTTCCCAGATATATCTCACTGCATATGTTTCTCACATTCGATCTAGATGTGTAAACAGCAATAATAATAATAATAATAATAATAATGATGATAATAATGATAATAATAATAATAATAATAATAATAATAATAATAATAATAATAATAATAATAATAATAATAATAATAATAATAATAATAATAATAATAATAATAATAATTGCTACCTAACGCTGATTACTACCTAGCTCAGATACCAGGAAACCCCACTGATTACTACCTAGCTCAGATACCAGGAAACCCCAAAATGGCTGAAGTTCAAAAGATAGTGCTCATGGGAACTGCCCATATCCTACGTAAAATACTGTCTATGTGATCTCAAATTTTAAAACAAACATAATTTTCTTATGGTTCCTTAAACATTCACTAGAACAAAACTGTACAAATCCAAATATATGGTACCCTAGGCATAACATGTACATGAACTTCTAACTTGCTGTCTCTTGAGGTCTCTGGGTGAGACTTGGATCCAACTTGTACAAATGCAAAACAAAAGTCAAACATAAAATAATAATAATAATAATAATAATAATAATAATAATAATAATAATAATAATAATAA
>NC_068985.1:99857288-99858164 GCF_001194135.2 Octopus bimaculoides | reverse complement strand
AGCTACTTACTGTTTGCAAGTTTTGTTTCCTCCTTGGATTTTTCACCAAAGAGGCTACTGTACAATTTCTTGCACAAATATTTTTGACATCCCCCTACCGAGTTGGGGTAGAGGGATTTTATTTTGTGGTGCAATGCTGGTGATACATGATAAAATTTAATGTGTTTTGGCGGTGTTGTGTGTGGGTGGTTGTTTGTTTTGATGTCGTTGTTTGTGATGTTTGTTTTAGAGTTGATGTAATTCATCAGCTCTGTGTTTGTACTGTCTATTGCTGTTAGCATTGTTTTTTGCATATTACTATTGGTGTTAGGTGTATTTTCGGGAGATGTGAATCTCCCTGCTTTGTTTGTGTTTGCATTTTGTTTTGTTTTCTTCTTACTGCGCTTCTTCATTCCTTTCGTAGCTATTATCCACTCCTCCCCACTCTCTTCATCTGATGATGAGAGTTCTGATGAGTCAGAAAGAGGTAACGGCAAATTTTGTGCGTCTGTGTGTGTTTCTGTGAGTGTTTGTGTTGCTGTTGGCTGCTTGTTATTTGTGTGTGGTTTATGTGATAAGGGGGAGGGAGAGGCAATCTTGGAATTTTCTTTTTTTTTCTCTTCTGTTTTTGCATTTTCTGTTGTCTTTTCTGTTGTGGTTATTGCTGATATTTCTGTTGTTGTTTTTTGTGTTGCTGGTGGTGTTGGTAGTAAAGTTTTTCTGTTGGGGGTATTTGGTAGTTGCTTCTTGTTTAGCGGCCAGAGAGCAGTCCTTTTTCAGATGTCCCTCGCTGTTGCATAGGTAACAGCGAGGTCGCCTGCCCTCTACCATCACATACAGCTTGAGGTCCTCTGCCAGTCTAATGTTTGGAGGAATTTTCTGTGAAGCCTCCTCCGT
>NC_068985.1:99852297-99856331 GCF_001194135.2 Octopus bimaculoides | reverse complement strand
AAGCCTCGGGAAATGCTCATCAAAAGAACAAGACAAGCGTTCCAAAATTATGTTTCTCGACATTTTTCAAACGTCGAGAAAGAAATTTTTGTATTTTGCTAGTGCCGAAAATGCCCCTGGGGGCCAATTCCTGCCCTTGAAAATACACAAAAATGAAGCCTAGGTGCTTCGCAACAAAATATTTAAAAATTGCAACAAAATGTGGACAATAAAAGGTCAAATAAACGTTTACCTCTGCAGCCGATGTGACAACACGTCCGTCAGATAGATAAATAGATAGATAGATAGATAGATAGATAGATAGATAGATAGATAGATAGATAGAAAGATAGATAGATAGATAGATAGATAGATAGATAGACGCTTTGACGCGTTATATGAAAATGTTGGAGAGATTTGATCAAAAATGTCTCAGACGTATCTCGCGACTCAAGTGAGAATGTTTGATACCAGATACAGAAGATTTGCGCATGGCACGTTGCAGCTCAATTGAACAACATGTTATCTTGGCATAAATGATATGGACTGGACATGTTATTAGAATCAAAGACGAGAGGGTGACAAACGTCTTTTTTATGGTGAACTGAATTCTGGTAAGCGGCCACAACATATAGGAGGAAAAGGTATAAAGATTGTGTCAAGTAAAACCTGGTTGAAAATCCATTTTTACAGCTATCCGGGGATGCTTCGAGAAAATAATTTGACAAAAGCACAGCCATAGTCATGACCAATGTCCTAAAACTGGAGCGACATACGTTCTAATTTGTGGACGTCCATAAATTACATTCACGTGCACACACACATACACATCCTGCTTTTATAAATATAGATACACACATACATGCGCATACGCATGTATATATGGAGAGATGGATAGATGGATGTGTTAATAAACTGCAATATGATACTATTAGATACATACGTAAACTTAACTGAATACCAATAATCACAATTTCGATATACGAAAAAGTGTGTGGCGCTTTAGTTCTGTATGAATTCGTTTGAAGATTGCTATTCTAGGCATGGTATTTGCTGACAAGATCGGGCAACATATTTTACACTAATGACTTGTGTTTTGTATTCGGCATTATTTGTGTCTAGCCTACACGACTCGGCGACAGTCTGCAATTAACTGAAACATAGAAAATAATTAACAGGTGTCATTGCTATGAACATGACAAATTCAAATTGAAATGAATTCTCAGTGATAATATATTTTCCAATCTAAATTAAAGCCTTGGTGTTTCTATTTTGCAAAGACGGGATTATTTCCACGTGAAACAAACGTGTATTGTACGTAGATATTAGTTTCTATCAGTGGAAATCAAAACCTGAGAACATTGCAGTCAGATTTTAAAGAAATATAACTAAAATGCTGAATACAATATTTTACATTAGCGCACAGATTTCGTACACTACTTCTTTGACTGTTATTCATAATCATGAATTTATTTCATTGTTCGACCTGTTAGTAATAACAGTAAAATTTATTGGAATACCACTACTCTCTCATAAGTTAAGTACACACTGATTGGTAGAGCCTGTCTTAACGAAGTTATCAAACATCTTAACGAAATTATCGACAAATTACGTTTAAATTGCCTCATTATGGCTACTAGATATGTTTATGTATCAGAGTTAAGCACCACAGACAAGAATTACTTCTTTGAATGAAAGCAGAATTAAAAATGGTTTCAAAAGTTGTACTTTAATGCAATTCTAAATGGCAAACTATTTTTGTTTCTTTTTATGTTCAAAAAGATTTAATTATTACTCTAGAACATTTAATGTGGTACTAACCTATGAATTACGTTAACTTCAAGACATAGCTATATTGGTATCAGGTTGCGGAGTGAGTGCAATTAGTATGGTTGCACGCATAATGAATAGTGCCGTTTGCTACATCTCACTATTTCCTCCTATGTACTAGCCTGTGGTGGACAGATATGTAATTTCAAAAATTTTTGTAACGAAGTAATAGAATGCGAGTGAGGTGGTTTCATATCAATGATAAAGTTCATTATGTTGATATATATATTAAGTGCACACTAAAATGTAATAGAGAAGATATACATATATGAGTGTGGGATGTATTTTGTGCATGTGTTTGCGATTGTGTGTACGTATATATGTGTGCGTGTCCACAGATATTTGTTGCGCACTTTAACTCAGTTCTACATCGTGTAACATAATTTGCTTAAAAAGGCGTGGGTGTGAGGTTGCTTCTCAACCACATGGTTCCAGCTTTAGTCCTGCTGTGTGGCAACTTGTGTAAGTGTATCCTCCGGCCGACCAGATTTAGTCTGTGAATTCGGCAAACAGAAACTGAAAGAAGCCGAATATATATATATATATATATATATATATATATATATATATATATATATATATGTATGTTCACACAGGTAAGAACATAAATGCAAATCAAGGTGAAGAAAATAGTACTACAAAGCCGACGGTAGACTAGTATGCTTTTATTGAAGCTGCAAAGTTATATGAAGAATATTACTCCTACATTTACGATCCCGTTTATTGGGATCGAACCACAAGTGCCTGAAAACGGGAATTTGAAACTCTGAGTAACATCATGGTGATAATTTTGAAGCTATAATAAAATTACACACACACACACACACACACACATATATATATATATATATATACATCATATATATATATACATCATATCATATATTATATTATATTATATGTTTAAAAATCACTTATCACTTACTATATTAATCCTGGAGAAAATACGCAGCTCGTGAAACGTAAAGGAGCTGTCCTTTATGTTATTCACTGTTATATATTTATTGATATCAAACAATTTAGTTGTTGTTGTTTTTTATCGTATTAAACATCTGAAAGAATATTTTGCTCTTTTTCATCTACGTATGGTTATGATGAATATGTTATTTCTAAGAATTTTAATTGAGTTGATGTTTATTTTAATTGACTCGAGGTGTACGCGAAATTTTTTTCATTCACTCACTTCAGTTTTTATTTTGAAATATTAGTCAAATAATTATTTAATAAACATATACAACGAGGTTTTCAAATGTTTCCTGTTGTAACTTTTTTTAATTGGTCATAAATCTCTTATTCTTAAATTATAGAATGTCACGTCATTCGTAGTAAATTGAAAGTCTTTCGTGTATAGACATCTCCGAGCCTGTAGCATTTATCCCAATTCCATTTGTTATTTGACCGCTCACTGTGTATATCTTACGAATTAATTGTAGCTTAGTCTCATCGTGATATCTATAACAAAGATTTCAGATAATTTGAAAATGTAAAGCGAAAATCTTATGTTGTTGCGGTTTAACGTTTTCCGATAAAGTCACGTGTTTGCTTTAGCTAAATCGATTCCCTTCTGTGACAGACAACATCATAATTAAAAACAGTGATGTTGTTTGACAGAATCTAAGCTGAAGATATATCTACTGTTATAAATAATCGTTTTCATAATGAAACGCATTTCCTTTCCTGAGCTCTGGTTATTATCTATATTGGTATTTCAGGGATTATATTATCATTTTAGAATTGATGTTCACTCAGCAGCAGCAGTGATATTTACATATGATTTACAAAAGTGCTATATTATCTGCAATAAACAGAAGCGTGAGCTGTCTGTTAGATGAAATATTAGTCCTTATTAAAACGCTAGATGTATTACACATCATATTTTATGATGAACAACACGTACTGGAATTACAAACGTAATATATTCTTATTTAACCGTTTCACATAGGGTATGATACGATTTTTATCAAAGTGGGAAAGAACATTATTGAGCAGCACATGGAAGTAGATTTTATATTCGTTGACACATCGGAAATTCTTAAGGCTCAAAATACTGATCCGCAGAAAATAGCACGACAACTACTTTTTAAATAGTTTATAACGGAAACGGAAATTAAGTATATATACATACATACATACATACATACATATATACATACATGCATGCATGCACGAAAATAGATATATACATACACTCATGTATGTGTGTTATATGTATGTATATATATATA
>NC_068985.1:99839139-99851342 GCF_001194135.2 Octopus bimaculoides | reverse complement strand
GAGAGAGAGAGAGAGTCACAGATAAGCGTTTTAATAAGTTCAATATATTCTACTACGTACTACAGACATAGCCTTGTAACAAAATGCAAATTATAGCTAACAGAATTAAAATTATCACCGATCCTTCAAGCCTGGGTTGTCTTAAAAATCTTCGCTTCATTAATATCACGTTGACAGTATTTCCCCAGCAAGTATTGAAGTTTTGGTATACCTAGATTTAATGACTTGAGCCATGTTTAATATTTCACGGATAACTTGATATAAACGTATGAGATAGGACAGATAATGTTAATGGACACAGAAATTGAACGAATAGCATTGAGATAATATATTTTGTTGTTGCTATTGACTGAATTATCGGTTATTGAACCAGAAGGATTTATCATTAACAAGCAAAGTATAATTTTGTTATTAACGACGTTTAAATAGTCACTGAAGTTATTTAAAATAATAAAAAGATGAAATAGGATGATTCAGCCGTGAAAGGGATGCGTTCAAACTGCGTCCTGAAAAAATTCATCTCTATTTCTCGAAATTAGGGAAATAATTATCTATACAGTGTTCTGGATGCTATTGAGAAAGTAGGACATATTAGCAGTGAAAAGAAATTGTTATTCAATTATGTCGTGGTACCACCATATGGAGATATTTTTTTCTGTGACTGTAGTATTTACTTTATGTGAAACTGTAATGAACATGGCAAATACATGAATGGCAACAATTTACAAATGTCAGCCTCAAGATATTTCAAGATTCATGCTTACGTTAGAAACCATTATTAGAGAATACAATTATTTTAACCATAAAGAATATAGGATACTTCCAAACACGCACATAAGAAATGATTCGCTATGTTTGAAAGGGAAAATAGTGGGAAAAGAAAACACAATCATAAACACAGTACAAAAAAAAAAGTCCAAATATTTTATTTCGTAGCTGCTTAACACTCTCTGCATTTTCTGAGCGTAGTAAATTTATACAGTCAGGATAAATGCATCTTAGTCAATCTTCGATTGCGTTTCATGTCTGAAATACCAACAATACGTGACGATGACGCTGATATGAAAAGCAAGGCTGTAGCACAGTAGAAAGGCAATAACACACTGAGTCAATAAATAAATCAGCGAAAAATAACGAAGGGATTGATTGAGAAAACCACTAGCGGAATCATAGCCAGCTTGATTTATATATTTTGTTATGGTTACCGTTTTTCTCACAAAAATCCGTCAGTTTGACTCGATATCAAACCTAGTAATCTTATTTTAAATGCTAAAGGGATGCAATTAGGAACAGAATAGGAATATTCACTGGCACAACACAGCACAGTAACCGAACAATAAAGCACGTTGGCCTTATCGCCTTTTACCATTTGAAATTATACAAATGGCTGTACAAAAGCTCTTTGAAGTGTAAGCTATTCCCGATTGTTATCGTTGATTTATTACTCTTTGAGTCTTAATCTTTTCTACATAAAACTTTGTTCTTAAACCGGGTCTTTGTCTTTTATTTCCGAATGGGAACTATTTTATTTACCTCTGTTTTTTTTTTACCCCTCGTTGATAATAATAAATGCAGATATGAAATTGATGAAGTTAATGCAATTATGGCGATGATGATGATGATGATGATGATGATGATGATGATGATGATGATGATGATGATAGTGGTGGTGATGGGGACGATGATTATGATGATGATGATGATGATGATGATGATGATGACGATGCCGACGACGGCCATTGTAGTGATGACGATAATGATGTGAAGGAGAGCACCACGACGATGACGAATATGTTGTTTAACTGGTAATGGTGTGGATAAATGCGATGACGAAAAAAAAATGGTGAAATGGGTGAAAAATGTAGAAGAGCAGAAGAAGCAAGGAAGGGGAGGAGCTGGGATGTAGATAAATGGAACGAGGAGGGGGGATTTGATGGCAGAAAAGGTGAACGGGAGGAAGTTGGAGGCAGATAGTGTAGAGATGGTGAGATGGTGAAGAGAATAAGTGGTGTGAAATCCAGTGATATTTATGAAGGAAACGCTCAGAATAATGCATCATATTTATTCTTTTTCTTTAAAAGTTAGCAGAATATGTATTTTGTTAGCAAGCAGGAAATATGAATTAAAATGATTGTCACGAACTTTGAAGAGCTAAAGTGAGGATTTACCACATTTTAAAATCAGATTTACAAGGTGTGCACAAAGTCTGGGTACAAGAGGATTAATACATACTTTAAGACATTATTATTTCTTATTTTTAATTGCTTATGTTATGATTTTATTTACTCCATGTACCCAGTCTTTGTGGACACCTTGTATAATGTACTACATAAATAGTGTACGGTGGCTTGTCTCACCGGCCCCTGACTGGAAACAGTGAAAGAGCTAAGGGTAGACAATTTTGTAGAATATATATTGGGATATTAAAAAAATCATTTTCTTTTCCGAGTATAAATTCTTAGAGTTTACGCCTAAAAAATGTTTTCAAGAAATCTCCATTTTCTGTTTTTTACAAAAGTTGTTTTCATCTTATATTATTAGAGTTTAATATGGATTTATGACATTTTAGAAACGAAAATTGAATTTCACTTCCTATTTGCTTAGAGGAAAATGAACATCAACAAAGTTACAGTGACATAATTTGCGACGTTGATAAAATAACACTGGGCATGAAACGAAGAACCATCCGTGGTCAAGTAATGGTCACCAAGTTGTAAATAATATAAAATAGGTGCTCCAGCATAGCCGCAGTCAAATGACTGAACAAGTAGAAGAATAAAAGAATATGATTAAAGAAAGACAAATGACTATTTCTAAACATAAAGAAAGTACAACCGTAGCACTAGTAACCAAATTATAGCGAGATCTCAACAGGAACGATTTTATAGATGTATATATATCTTCCCAACAGTAAGTTGATAATTTTTTTTATGATGAATGTATCCGAGAATGAGCAAACAGCGTCATAGCCTTTTTTCCAGAAAATCCAATATTTAATTGCACAAGAGCATGTCAATCGTAAAGGGTCTATCTTGCTTATCTTATAAACGCCTGCAAAAAAATGTTAATCCCACTGCTCTATTTCGTTACCCGATATTCAGGTTAATCAATGAATCATTAATCTCATCTCTTGAAATATGTCTATCATAATAATCAATTGTTATTTATATGACGACATATGTTAGGCAAAGATATCTAAGATGAATAGCATTGTAAAAAGAGCACTTCAGAATTGTTCAACAATATCTAACTTCTTGTTTCTACATCCAAACATGTTCGATTCGTGTATATTTTGAACGAATTTTAAAAAGTCCAGAAATTAACATATCTTTGTTATTCGATGTGATATATTTATTAGAATGAGCTGCCAACAAATGAAAATTCTCTCATAATAATAAGTCAGTATATTGAAGTCATGTGGGATTTTATTTATTCGTACTCAATATAAATTACCATAAGGTTGATCTATTAAATAATGTTATCACTCTTTAAAAACGACATTTTCAGTTACTACATAATAGAGAGAACTTTTTAAAGTATCAGAATTTTAATTCCGATTCAAAGCCTTTCATTTTTATCTTAAGCAGACATATTCTATTAGCGTCAAGTAAGAAAATTTTATGTATTATCGTGTGCGGAAAATTTCAGCATTATAATTTGAACATGATTAATTTATAAACAAACCATAAAATTAATTGATACTTTTTGATATATTACTGAAACATTAAATGCATATTTTACGCAGTGTATTTTCAAAAATATTGGAGTCAAAATAGCTGTGACTACACTGTTGCTTTATTAAATCTATTTTAATTCTTTATAAAGAACGGACGTTAAAATGCGTTCGTTAATATAATTAAATTGTTCCTAAATTTAGTGTAAATATATTTATTATCTTTGTGAAAGATAAATATTATTTTATATGAATATCACTCTTTTATTAGTCATTTTTCGAATTCCTCGTAAATATAATCCTCCTTTATGCAGTGCGATGAATAGTCACCTTGATATCGGTGTATGATTTGGTATATTTAGTTTCATAAATATTCATAAATGCATACAAACACTCACACATTCATACATATACATATATAAACACAAAGAAGAACATTATTTGACAAATCTATGATGGACAAAATGAAAGAAAATACATTTTCATTAAATATGTTACAGGTTTGGATCATGAGGAAAACATGTTGTAAGATAAATAAATTGAAATAATTAGATTAATCTTTCGTTCTACCAGTACTGGAAATCGGATGTTCGCTTTCAAAATACACTGCTAGTTGCATTCCTTCTGAAGATGGTTGATGGGCCGTCGTAGTCAACGTAGATGTTGTTGTAGTAGTAGTAGTAGTAGTGGTAGTAGTAGTAGTAATAGTAGTAGTAGTAGTAGTAGTAGTAGTAGTAGTAGTAGTAGTAGTAGTAGTAGTAGTTGTAGTGGTAGTAGTAGCAGCAACAGCAGCAGCAACAGCGGCAGCAACAGCGGCAGCAACAGCGGCAGCAACAGCGGCAGCAACAGCGGCAGCAACAGCGGCAGCAGCAGAAGCAGTAGTGGTAGCAAGGAGAGGAGGAAGAGAAGGGGAGAGTTGCTGTGATTGGCCACAATTGTTCTGGCATTTGTCATTGGCACCTTACAAAATTTCTCATAATTAGTGTTTCTAATTTGCTATGATTAAATGAAATAGAACAATCTAAGCACGAGTCATTAAAGGAATCTTTTTTCCTTGTTCATTAGAAAGTGGCTAGGCGTACCTCGGATATTGAACAATTCAGCTCTTTATCTTTAAAATGGCTCTTTGCTGTTACCACTGGCGTTGATAGTCGAAATATATAAACTGGGGAAGGTACGAACGGTGATGATGTTGAGAGAGTCGAAGGACACGGAAATCAGGCGTAATCCACTAGATGTGAAAATAACCAGGAATTGGAAAGCAGAAGTAGAGACTTATGACTTTGTGTCTTCTCTTACACAACGAGATATGATGGGTGCAACGCAAATTCATCGGAAGGGACTTGGTTTTGCCGCAGATCGGTTCACACCGTTGGCAAGTATGATGCGGAGCAAACAGAAATCTGTTGTTAGCAACAGCATCAAAACAAGGGTATCAGAGAGAAGAGAGCTTCATTTGATCCAATGCACTCAACAAGGACTGATGACAAGATATATATATATATATATATATATATATATATATATATATATATACAAACATACATACATACATACATACATACATACATACATACATACATATTTTAATGTAAGAAGAGGACTCACTTGAGTCTTTGCGGGTAAGGACACATCACACACAGAGAATATCAGAAAATGTTTTGTTGACGGATTTCTGTATTGGTACCGTATATATTAGCCAGCATAAAATGACTGATAATATAACTAGGCCTGAGAGACGGAAAAGTTACTAAAACAAGTCTACTGGTGGATAGTTTGTTTACGTCATTGCCTGCATATTCTGCTTTTACAGTCAAATCCTCCAGAAGATAATTAACTTCAGATCATCTAGCATATGCTGCTTGTACGTTCGAGCACAGAGCAACGTGTAATATAAATCGATGAACAGAACATTCTTCGACTACCACGGCTTTGGTTGCTTATAACAATTTTCTTGCAGCTTTCGGAGCTTTGCAAAACATTCAGCAAATATATTATTTAATGATTTCCATATAGAGTGAGACGTTCCTAGCAAACCTCAAAAAATTGACAATTTGTGTATCATTGAACAGGGGTGGTGAAGCCGCAGCTCTCTTAGCTCACATCTGCTATTCATAGCTTTGTATTGCTGTAAACAAAGTTCGTAGGTTGCCGTTGATAACGAATACCATATCCACTCCATAATTATGCAGGGCTGATTTACACATAGACGAGGATGCCAAATGGAATTTTATCATTTTATCATTTTCCTCAAATATAGAATGTATGTTCTTAAACATGTTAATCATTTCTCTTTCAATATATTGAATAGTGTCTCTATCATTGCTTTTACTTTTCGATAATGGCGATTGATCTAATTCTCATAAATATGTTGTTTAGGTTTGAAGTGATAGAAACAAAGCTAGAAATGGGTATTCGTTGCAGAAGAAAGAAATTATTGTCAAAACGAAGAAAAACAAATCACCCATTTGAATTTCTACTTCATTGTCACTGGATATAGAATTCAGTTTGTTCAGTTTTAGTTTCCATGGAAATGTTTATATTATACAATAGTATTGCGTTTGTTTAATTACATAACATACAGCTTTAATTTCTCTGCTATGAAACCAACCATTTCTTTTATATACTTTTATATTTCCAAACGAAGCACTAGAAATTAATTTCTCTTGTTTTTCTCTCCCCAGATCAACATATTATCCTTCTTCATGTATTTATTTGTAGACTTCAGAATATTCTCAGTTTTTTTTTCTCCTTAGACATTCCGGTTTAGCTTATGATAATCTTCCAAACATTACAAACGATAAATCCAAAATTAACATTCTAGCAAATCACAAAAGTATCGTTAATTTAATTGTATATATAAAATAAACAATGCAAGAATCTCGTTTTGAAGTTCATGCACAAAACGTAGCATCAAACCTTGACATTAGTCTCATTTTCCTGCCATAAGGCAAAATATATGTGCTGGAAATCCGTCCATAAAATGTCTTTTTCTAAACGAACTTTTTAATGGACTATTTTTATCACGGTTCAGGTTATCAATAATATGTTCCTGCCGAACTCCCAATGGTTTTGCAACATACACTACATAGAAATTATTTTCTTTCAAAAATGCTCGTTTGCTTCCTTTACAATTGTTATAAGCTCTTTCTCATATAATACCATAGAGTGAGCTCCACCAGTACAAACAGTCACTCATTGTCTTGAATTAGAACTTCTAACTTTTAAAGAAATAATGTAAAATATGAATAACTATATCTTCCATTGTGGCTGTCATTTCTTTTCAACGATGGAAACTGATTTACTGTTTGATCTCCATTAACAGATTGAATGAATGCCAATAATATTACAGTGTTCCTAATGTTTTTGTCTCATCAATTTGCAAACCACAATACGAGCATTGAAACTTATTGATGTTAGCAGATAATTCTACAATGCACGCTCAATATATATATTGTAAGAAAGATATTTTATTCACTGGTCATTTTACTTGACCTCTCTCTTTTGCTTAACAGTCTTTCTGCATGCAAAATGCTCAAGTGTCTAGGTTAATTTATGACACTTACTTCATCATTTTGCATCATAAGTTTAGAAAATATGGTAATTCTAAAAGTACATATTTTGTTCGTTGTTGACTGATAAGTAAATCATTTCACCATCTTACTTGTAGGAACGCATTCGTAAAACTAAAATGCAAACACCACGCACACAAACATCGGACATGTACATATCTCCCATTACTTATAAAATTCAGACGGTACGTTTAGATATCATATATATATATATATATATGGTGGGAGAACCTCGGAAGCGGATAAGATAAGAGTGATGTTAAAGAAAACACAGAAGCATTGAAAGTGACAAGTAGCTGTAGGGGAATGGTAACGATAGTAAATGCTACGTTGTCGATAGACGAGTGTGAAAACGACGACATTATTGC
Organism: Octopus bimaculoides; assembly: GCF_001194135.2. Lineage (NCBI taxonomy): Eukaryota > Metazoa > Mollusca > Cephalopoda > Octopoda > Octopodidae > Octopus > Octopus bimaculoides. The sequence continues at coordinate 99,843,729 of NC_068985.1, read as the reverse complement.
TCTCACAAGGTTAAAAATACACGAGGTCACCTGTTAATCAAACACATACCTCCACGTTCACACAAAAAAGACATATTCACACATTCCTATATATATATATATATATATATATATATATATATATATGTATGTATGTATGTATATATATAAGAATAGGTGACCTGGTGTATATATATAAAACTGAAGCAGAAAAGGAACGTCGCACAATGCTAAATAAGAACCGGTTTATTAACAGACTAGCATATCTTAAAGAGTGCTAATTAGGAAACTGTACTTTTCCTAAAACTTCTTTGACGGTAGACGGTGTCAGGTGGTGACGGGGTGTCCTGGATCCAAAAAGATGAGCACAATATCTCGTGTGACCACCGTTAGCGTTAATTAACACCAAGCATTTTCTGTACATTGAATGCACGAAACGATTGATAAATTCTATGCGAAAAGCAGCCCTCACTCTGTTAAAACTTGCAGTTTGCTGAGCCGCAGCTGTCGGCCTTGGACAAATGTCATTTAAACTTTTGGGGTTTTATGAAAAATGTCCTTCTCTGTCAGTGGAAACTTAAATCCATAAAATAGATTTATATATTTGTTTATTGTTGTATGGTTTCGTTTAGTTAATAATGGTTACAGATTTTGGCACCACGCCAGTAATTCAAGGGAATGGTGAAGTCGATCACATGAACCTCAGTGTTCAACGGGAACATATTTCATCGACTCCGAAAGGATGAAAAGTTAAATAAGCAGTGTTTCGCCCAGCGGGTTAGCAATTCTGACAGTTCGCCACCTTAAACAATTTCCCAAGATGCACGAAGTTGCTAAGCGATCTTTTTCATATCTCAGTCATGCCGACACCTATAGTTTAGGTAATATCATACAGGAAATGAGCGGTGAGTAAGCACGCTGGTAAAATTGGTTATCGGTGTTTCGGTAGTCTTTACGTTATGAGATTAAATTTAACCGAGACCATATTTGCATTTCATTCTTTCGAAATCGATAAAATATTTACCAGTTGAACACTGAAGTCCACGTAATCAACTTAACCATTTCCACGAGATTGCTGGCCTTGTGCCAAAATTTGAAAACAGTATTAAATATAAATAAACTGTTGCCATTGCGCATATTTTAGTGATTAAACAACGAATCATATACTGAATTCGTAGTAAATTCTTTTGAATATTCGACTCCATCAAAATTACAGTATACTCTATTTGCTTTAATGTATTCACAATCGGCTCATATTGATCAAACAGTGTTCAATTTTCGAAGATTGCGTTTTGTATTCGAAGCGACTCTCGTAAATAAAATTTTTATTGAAACAAATTAATTAAAAATGCACTTCCGTATTTTCATATATCTGAAGTGAAATAAATTTAGTAGTGTATTATAGTTAAAATTTAAAATTTAATAATCGTTATATTTGAAAATTTGGTTAGAATTTTTTTTCCTTGTAGCTTCTTCAAAATATTTCTTTGAATATTTCTTAAACACCAAATATTTTTTTGTTGTTGTTTTCTGAAATGATTATGTATCTATTTTTTTTATAATTGCTAAATTATCGATTCAAAGTACTGTTTCGTGCAAAGAACTTACTTAACTTGCCTCTAATCGTTTCTTTGATATTATATTTATCAAAATACTTTAACGGTTCTTTACAATAACGTCTTATCTCTAAGAATTAACGATTTCTTATAGATTTTTCCATTATAAGAAACTACTTGATCATAGTGGAACACAAGCTTTTGAGTCTATTTTCCATTCATTTTAAGTCATCGATAATCATATTCGTATAATTAATTCTAACAGCTTTTATTTCATCTAAATGAAATAAAAACTGTAAGAATTAATCATACGAATATTCTATCTCCTTAATTGAATTCTTGAAAATATAGGCTTAGTACTTATTGTAATTACTTTTGCTCTATGTTTAAACCTTTCAGAGATAGCTTTTTCTCCTCCTTACAAAAATAATTTACAAAAATATAAGACTTCTATCTATGTACCGAAAACATTCCCTTCTACCTCGCTCGTCATTTTCTCCAATTTTGTCTGTACATGAATCATTTGAGTGATTGTATTTCTACCGTTCACGCACGAAATTTAATAGGCAAACATTATAGTTCAAAGAAATGTCCTTCTCACTTTTTCTAACTAACAAAGTAATTCTTCACACGGAAGACATATGGAGCAATGAAATCCGTCACCGTAGTCACAAAATAGCAATTAATTACATGGAAAACGGTGTTTTATTTTCGTAAATGTAAAGTAATCATGTATGTTGTGTAAGCATATCTAATGCTCGATCTCATCTTATTTCTGAGCACTCATTTACCCATAACCAACCTTATCCTCTATAGTCATACAAGCACATTCTTTTCTACTCTAGGCACAAGGACCTAAAGTTTTGCGGAGGGGACCACTATGCAACTGGTACTTAATTTATCGACCCCGAAAGGATGAAAAGCAAAGTCGACCTCGGAGGAATTTGAACTCAGAACATACAGACGAAATACCGCTAAGCATTTCGTCCGGCGTTTTAACGTTTCTGCCAGCTCACCACCTTGACATACAAGCACATATATGTGTACTGATATAATCAAAGGTATAGATGCGTATGCGTAGGTTGTGTGTAAATCAATATATCGTGAATATGCCTTCTGTAGTGTCTAATCAAATAAATTAAATTTAGACTCTAAGCATGAAGTAATGTTTAGCAAGGAACTATATTCAAGATATCTACTATTGTTATAGAGACACAAGTCTGGTATTCGTCAAGGATTTAAAGAATATTTGTCTACATTACTAAATGTGAGCCAATTGCTTCTTTAAACGAAACGATCAGATCACTTTTTTTCAGCCTTTCAACAGAAGCATGTTTTACACTCGGAAACAAAACTTACGCAAAATAACGATGTATTTTACTCTGAGCTAGTTCACGATAATAATGAAATCTAACTGCATTCATCTTGAGAGCACTAATAAACGATGTTTTATATTTTATTGTAATAGAATTGCTTTGTTGTACGTATTGCAAAATCCGCGTTATATTTAATACAAAATTTAATATGTTTCAGGAGAGATATATTTTCTCTTGGTATAATATTGGTAAGATGATAACTCATATTCATTAGAAGAGAGCCATTTTAGTTAAGAATTTTATTTTAAAACTTCAGTGTTATATTAATATGTACTCATCTGTTGACGCGTATAAAAATATATTGGCATCTTGTGGAAATTCAATATTTATTGCAATTTCCAGTCCTAATCGGATTCACTTCAAAGGAATTACGGTTGTTGAAATCGTTTCAAAAGCTCCGTTCATCACGTGCTACAACGTTGTGTCATTCCTAAATATTTCCCTAAGAAATTGGGTATTTTTCAAGGAAATATCAGCTCCGTTTGCAAATGGATCGATTGCATTACCTATATTGCAATATGTGAAAAATTGTTTTATTAAACGCGTGGTTGACATATATTTCATTCACAAGTGTGACATATTTTCTAAGTAGATCTGAAGATTGGATTTTTGAAATGCTGAGCAAGTGCATGATATTACATTTGTATAATGCGTAAATATGTTAATCAACGTCGAGTTAATCTCAGTTACTTCTGTAAGGCCTATAAGAAGCAATGCAACTGATAACGAGTAACCGAACACTTTATGAAATCAACCGACAAAAGAAAACCTTGGCACAGCTGTTTACAAAAGTACATTTAATCTAAAGAGCGACGATAAATTCTTCACAGTATGTAATTACAATAACAAATATTTCAGATGTAAAATGTGTATTTTGGTGATTATATCAACGAAATGACAAGGAAAATACTAATGCAAATATAAACTGTAAGAACAGAAATCTGTATAACTGTAACAAGTATTGGACTGTGAAAAACTGGTCTGGTTAGGATTATATAACAGTGACCACGTGATTAAATTCAGGTCATACCTGTTATTACTACAATGTAAACAAGTACAGCCTGTTCCATGGAAGAATCATCGTCGACCCCACCCCCGATCACATACACACTTGACAACCTTGATACTGTTTGGAGGAGAGTATCTGGAATCTCAGTAGAACAAAGATCGAGATTTGCAAAAGGGTGGTTGAGTTTCTTTGTGAGCCAAGTGGCCATTGAGTTGGGGAAGGTAATAGCAAATCACCCAAATATCTCTGATAAGAAAGCTCTATGAAAATGAGTGAGAACAAAGTAACGTTATAACATCATTCGAAGGAAGAACTGGGATTTATTGTTAGTGTCATCAACGGCCTACAGCAGCGAAGACAATGACGACAATTGCGCACATGAATACACCGGCTGTAAAGTTGAGATACTCTGAGAAGGTACACACTTTCAAGGAATCCCTTGGAAACATACTGCATAAAATGTTACTATGTCCTTTCATAAACATTGTGAGAAAAGTGAAGGCAGTAGAAGAGTTTAACAAGTGTTTCATCAAAAGCAGCAAACCAGTCCTTAATGATGTATAATACTAATTTGAATTTGATTTCGAAATAGCATTTACTCGAAAACTAGAAGCATACTGGAGGCATTACCAGCCTTTAATAATAAAGCAAGTCCATTTATATATATATA
>NC_068985.1:99837953-99838699 GCF_001194135.2 Octopus bimaculoides | reverse complement strand
ATAGATAGATAGATAGATAGATAGATAGATAGATAGATAGATAGATAGATAGATAGATAGATATATTGTTGCTATAAAAATATTCACTTAAATATCCACGGGAACAGATGTAATAGAAGTAGTTACCAACTGCCACTACCACCAACATATGAACCTTTATTTTTGAGATATTTTGGAGAAAAGCACAAGATGCGTAACTATATATTAAAAAAATCAAAAATTAAAAAAAATTAAACTCGGGCAATATTTTAATCTCATGTATGTGTGCGTGTGTTCGTTTCTGTGTGTGCTTGTGTTCGTATATAGCTAGATATGTGCGTACATTATGCATATGCGCAGGCGTAAGTGTTCGGTCCCACTGCGTGTAACTTTGGTCAAATGAATTGTTTGTTGATGGTGGTGTATTTACGTTACGTAACCTAGCGACTCGGCAAAAGTGACCAATACCGGAAGTAGTAGGCTTACAAAGAATATATCCTGGGGTTGATTTCTTCGGTTCTCCGCAATAATGACGGAAACAAATAAAATAAAAACATAAAAGAATATCTTTGATATATGCGTGTCTGTGTGGTAAGTAGCTTGCCTACCAACCACATGGTTCCGGGTTCAGTCCCACTGCATGGCACCTTGCGCAAGTGTCTTCTACTATAGTCTCGGGTCGACCAAAGCCTTGTGAGTGGATTTGGTAGACGGAAACTCAAAGAATCCCGTCGTATATATGTATATGTATATATATATATATATAT
>NC_068985.1:99835198-99837238 GCF_001194135.2 Octopus bimaculoides | reverse complement strand
CACTGGAATAAACAGGTTCATCATATATTGCTCTGTTGTTAATGATTATGATGATAATGATGTACCTGTGCCTGCGTTTGTGTGTGTGTGAATGTATATATTCATGTAAGTATATACAGAATGTGAGTGTGTATATGTGTGTGTGTGTGCGTGCATTTGTATATACGTATCTGTGTGGGTGTGATTGTGATTGAGAGAGCATATGGCTAATGGATAATGGTTTATACTCAAGTTTCTTTCTTCCTGTTTCTGTTGTACCTGTATTTCAAAGGGCCAGCCTTGTCACACTCTGTGTCACGCTGAATCTCCCTGAGACTACGTTAAGGTACGCGTGTCTGTGGAGTGTTCAGCCACTTGCACGTTAATTTCACGAGCAGACTGTTCCGTTGATCTGATCAGCCGGAAATCTCGCCATCGTAACCGATGGAGTGCCAACCATATAAGGCTGTATTATCTCGTGTTTTAGTAAATCACTATTTTGGTGCTTGTGCAATTTTGCTGTTATTAAGTTAACATTTCAGACCATAATTCGAAGGCTCATATGTACGAATACTTATTTATTTTTCTTGTCTTTTTTTTTGTGCTAAAGTCACCTCAACTCGCTATGACAGTTTGTTTAGAGATTTAGAGCTATCAAGCATGTCTGGATGGTCTCTGCCGTGGATATAATAATTTTAAAATGTATTTCAAATGTTATCACCAATCAGTGTACCAAGTAGTATCAAATATGTGGACTTGGCAAATAATTTATCGAATAATAGTTTTCATTTTGGGAAGCCTCTAATTGTAGTTTATCTACATGTTATTCCTGGTTTTTACTGTGGTGTGTATGAAGCAACGTGATCAAAGGACACATTATTCGCAAACTAGCTTAATATAGTAAAACTGCATAAAGTTAACCATAGACAAATGCGTCATGTACGAATTATCACTTTTGACTCAGAGAAATATTTTCAGCAGCTGGAAATCGAATAACCGTCTCAGAATCGTAAGACTCCATCTATTACGAAGCATTAATGAATTCAATCTTGACACGTGTTAATCTCTATTTAAATTGATAGCAATCATTTTCCAAAGACGAAGTACATCATTGTAGTGATTGAGGACACTAGATACAGAAACCTGATGAATGCAAAGCCAAACATATTTCATCGTTGAAATATAATGTGTTACATTGCGTATTAATATGTGGCTCAGTGTTATTGCACTCGAATTGTTATATATTTCTTAATTATACAAGCAAAACTGCTATGCCTGCAATCTACTCTAGATTGAAACCGTATCGTAACATGCCGCGAAGAAAAGAAGTTATTCTTACTCCAAAGCGTAATGATATCTATCTATCTTTTTCTCGGTCTTTCTCTATTTACCTCTCTCACACTATTTACATTTCTCTTTGCCTCATTTTCTTTCTCACTGTGCATACAAATAAATATATATAGACAGAGAGTGAGAGAGAGAGAGATAAATCAATACAGAGATGTATGTAGACATAAATACATATATGTATGTAAATATATATACGCATGTATATACAGTATGCCGATACGTTATATTATAGATATATACTTGTATGGGTATGTATGTGTGTGTATGTATGTTTGGTGTCAGCGCGTTCGTGAGCGCATGTATATATTATATATTCACAGACATTAACAAAGAACATATATAATTAGTAGATGATAGGTTATAAGGAAAGGCAGAATATTCAACTAACATCAACTGTCATTCATCTTGAAATGTCCAACAGCAAGTAAATTATATTTACAAGAGTAAGATTATAATTTTTTCATGTTTATCTACTTTTCGGGGGTTTTTTTTTTTCAAAATGCGTGTAATCGAGATTTTTTTGTATCTCCAATTAAAGGTTAATCCCTTCACGGAGAAAATGTAAGCCTAATTTTGGAATTCCTTTTTTTCTTTTCTTTTGTGAAATACACGCACGCGAACAGAGTATACGCACAAACAGTCAAACTCCTTCCCTCTCTCTCTCTCTCACACACATTAGGTTTATATTTATATATATATATATATATATAT
>NC_068985.1:99832063-99834618 GCF_001194135.2 Octopus bimaculoides | reverse complement strand
TGTGTGTGTGTGTGTGTGTGTGTGTGTGTATTCAAAGAGAATGAGAGACAGATATGGAGTGAGATCTATCTACAAGTCCATGAGATAATTTTCTTATGCAATTTGTTTCTCAGGGGGAATTATTAATATTATCTAAACGCCATCTATTATCTGAAATAATAATGGAATTTACTTCTGAAAAAAAATCTTAGCTTTTAACTATATTAGTATTTTACTTTTCTTAAACAAATATATGTGCTTTTATAAGTTTTTTGAAGTTAACATTGAGATGGTAATGTTACCAGCAATAAATGTACGAAGAAATACATCTAGAACAAAAGCTCTAGAATTATTACACTCTGTAGTTGTAACAGTTGACCAAAATACGTTCAACTGCAGGTCGGACAAATGGTTAAAGAATAATGAGCGAATGTAATATAATCTTATTTCCCATGTAAATCGTAGTTCTATGAAAGCTGATGTATTTGCAACATAATATTCTACATAGATCGTAATGGTTAAGAGCACCAGCTACTGATCCCAAGATTGCGAGTTCAGTTCCATGCAGTACCTTGAATAAATAATAATAATAATAATAATAATAATAATAATAATAATAATAATAGCAAACATACCTCAGGAATAAGAAACCATTTCCACAGGATTTCTTTTTTCACTTTATCATGCATAGACGCATCTAAAGGAAACACCTCTGTAGAAGGTAAATTTAAATATAAACTATAATATATTAAGCTGCGGAAATATATTTCGAGCGATGACTGTGCCGTGTCAGAGATGGATGGTTATATTAGGTGTGTAAACACTCAGCTGTTTCATCATTATACCTATCTGTAATTGCATATGTGTGTGTGTGTGTGTGTGTGTGTGTGTGTGTGTGTGTGTGTGTGTGTGTGTGTGTGTGTGTGTGTGTGTGTGTGTGTGTGTGTGTGTGTGTGTGTGTGTCCATGTGTGTACACGCTCGATATAAAGTTGTCTGATTCTCTAGCATACAAAATGTTAACCTCCTCAGAAAGTGTGTATACCAGCAATTATTAAGAATGTAAAATCAACTGATGCGTGTTCTAACGATTTTCAACGATGTGCTAAAGTAGTACCCCGTACGTGTCAAAGTAACATATGTCGTATAACTTTTTATTAAAATAATTCTATCTACTGAAGGAATTTACTTACGTAGAATAAAGATTAATTACGTAGGGTTTTATAATATGTTGAAGAATTATAACTTAATTAATGAAAAAGCTAGACTATGGTTTGGTCTTAACTAAACAGAGACAAAGAGTTTTCCAGGCTTATATTGCTACAAAATTGATTTTATTATTAATCTAATATTTAGAAATTTAGTGCAATGAAAAAAAAAATATCCCAGATAATACATCAAATATAGTTTTGGTATTTTGTCAGTGCAGAAATCTTTGATTAGAATGCAATTATTTCTGATGAATGAATAACGCTAAAATATCTGTACTAACAAATCAAAGCAGTCGCGTAGACATTTGTATTCGATATTAGAAGGATGTTCTCATCAATTTCTGCACTAGCTAATAATGTATTCACCAGTGTACTAAAGCATGGTGTTTGAAAATATTTTGCACCTATTTAAGTGAAGTTTTTTCTATAATAATGGTAAGGACGTGACACCGAACAAACCCAACAAACCGCTAACATTGGCTCTAGCTTACGGCCTGTTGTGATATTATAATACTAGACGATACGAGAAACAATTCACCGGTGAACCTTAGAGCTTTATATGGCGAAGAAATATCCATGTGAAAAGTATAAAGAGAAACTGATGAAGTATCATAAATCTGAGATGTAGTAAAAAGTGATCTAATTTCCTCGTTTATAATATAGGAAGAACCAATACTAGGGGTGACTAAAAGTCTCATTTATAGATATCTCACAAAAGAAAACTAACAGATTTTATGTGAGGGATCATTTAGATAATATAACAGTTCTTATAATATTTATGAGCGCGTCATTTTAATCGTGCATATCGGAATTTTACCATAAAGAAAACCACCGTAAACATTCGGTGCAAACATAATATTTTTTTGTTTTACTCTTTTTAGTAATTTAAATGTTTTTTTTCTTTTTTATCATTCCGATAATTATTCATTAAAATTTATCCAATACAATTTTGTTTGCTTCCATGCATAAATATACATACATACACACAAACGTACATATATTCATTCATATATATGTAGTGGGGGCATGTATGTATGAAGAAAAAATATAATATACAGCACAGACAATAAATTAAAAATTTTTCTGACTGGTTAGGAAACATCTCTATGCACAGTTTGCTTATCGAAATGTTGGTACATATATTATTTTTGCAGTTTTTTTTTTCTGTTGTTTCCTTGATGTGATTGTTATATATTTCTTCTTTCCCTTCACAATGTTACTTCCAGTTCCATTTTCGTAATTCGAGATTATTCATATTCATTTGACAAATAGAGTGTTTTCACTTATATACTGAAATTGGTTATATATACATAACTGTAACATACATGTATATATATATATATATATATATATATATATATATATAT
>NC_068985.1:99830344-99831183 GCF_001194135.2 Octopus bimaculoides | reverse complement strand
TATATATAACTGCACTAACACATACACTAAGACACATGCATATTTAGAGAGAGAGAAGGAGAGGGACAGAAAGAGAGATAGAGAGAGATAGAATGTGCATCTCTGCATGTATATTTACACTAGGAGAAATATTAAAGAACGTAGTGTAATAAGACGGTGAAGTTTTTCATCTACAGAAAATATAACGTCTAAGAATAACATGCAGTACATATGAGTCGAGCCAGACTAAAAAATTGTGCCTACGTATAATGGTTTTCTTCCTTTATTATTGCGAAAGAAAACCTCAAATAATAACATAAAGATTGCACCGTATAATATTTACGGCAATAACTATCGGTGCGTTTATATGTGACTGCATGCACACACATACACACACACACGCACACACAGACACACACACACACACACATATATATATATATTTGTATGTACATGTATGTACATATATATATGTATATATATACACACACACACACACATATATATATATATATATATATATATATATATATATATATATATATGCGAGTAAAAATAAATACAAAAAATGGGTTTTGTATGATTGTGTATAGAGGAATATATTATTTTGTTTAAAAGAGTTCCAACACTGTCTGTTCTTTATGTTTAATTTATATTCCTGCAAAACCAATGTGGGATATACAATATGAAATATACAATATATAATATAATATACAATATATAATATATAATATAAAATAAAAATGGATGGTACAATGAAATAAAGTATTGAATGTCTTATTGAATATATGGAATATGTCTTATTGAATAGATGAAATATTGAGTGTTCACTATAAAGGATTAAATATATAAAGGCGAAT
>NC_068985.1:99828486-99829939 GCF_001194135.2 Octopus bimaculoides | reverse complement strand
TATATATATATATATATGTATATATATATATGAATTCTCTTTGGGAATATTTGTTAGAACTAAGAATACTGCCTGATCAACCTTGGCGGACACCTACATATAGGCGTGTGTAGGGAAAGCACATACGTAGATCGAAAATAGTCTATTACCGGTGACGGAACAGCCATATGATTAGATTTCACTTGATTTCAGTCTACTGGAAATCATCAATGACATGCATCCGTTCGCCGCATTACAGGCAAATCTGTCCGATCCGTTATACAGAATATCAGAATCCTGCGAGAAACAGACCTCGCAAATAACCGACAGGCTTACTGAAAATTAATTACTAGGTTTCGTGCTAGATTTACCCCTTTCTTGTTTTAAGACTCCATGCACCATTAACTTTTCTACCGCGATTGTTTTAACACAATTGTACAGAACTAGATTTTGCTCGTATAACTATTTAAGTAAAATACGTTTGTATGTATTTTAGCCTTTACAAATTGAAATTCCAAAACTTCAGGCACCCCAAATATCCATAACCACTCGGATGTTAAACTATATTCGTCGTTTGTCTCAAACTGCAACGATATTTTTTAGATTAATTACTTGTAGTCTTAAACATAGCCGTTTCATATCATCCAGACTTAATTTTCCGTTAACAGTGAGGGTATTCTTGCTCACCAATGTATGTATATATTACAAAGCAATCAGCTACATTGAGAGGTTTATTTACATTCATCACTCATGGAAACGTTACTTATCACTCAACTTCATGATCGGTTTGGATTGTCAAACATCTATAGGGATCCATCGTGTAAAGAATATCATATAAATATACGAGCATACGTGCATATCTATTCCACTCAGTATCCTATCCAATTTCTTCTTGCTTTTAATCGTCTATTTTCCCACCACCCCTGTCAATACTGCTTCAAAATCGCCTCCAACCATAGCTATAACTATTGTTAGGACTCCTATTTTATGAATATTTTCTTCTCTTAATGCCAGAGTATATAGAGAAAACTAAGTCAGGTATCTATGTCGTCATATATCTTCTACAGCCGTATACATGCGGAAACCCGAACAAAACCATTCACGTATAGATACTACATGTTTTGTTAACTCGCCTGTCAATTACAGAGTCTGTGAGAAAGAATTTTCTAGCGGAGGTGTTGCTCGCTGCTTTTATGATAAATATTGTAGAAACAAGACAATGCAGGCCAGATGGGATGAAAAATACTTGACCTATTTTACTTCAGAGTTGTGTGTCAGTATCATATCCACTTTCTCCGTTTTCCTATCTATCGTTGGCATTATATGTCTGTCGTATCTCTCACGTATAAGAAAGCACATATATTGATATCCAGTTGCAGATGTACTTATAGAATCTACATATGTACACACATACATATACATATATAGATATACATATATAAAGATATATACATGGACATATATATATATATAT
>NC_068985.1:99816617-99824996 GCF_001194135.2 Octopus bimaculoides | reverse complement strand
TAATACAAAAATATTCAGACAAATACATAACAAAAATACCAGGACTTACAAATATATATAACATACAGAAAATTGCACTACTGGGTACTGCACACATTCTACGCAAAACACTTTCAATACAGTAAACATAAGAGCACCACAGCAAACCACAGCACATACCCAAGGCGCACAGAGCTGCGCTCGGTAGTGAAGTGAAAGCACGTTATAAAAATAAAACTACTGAACAATAATAATAATAATAATAATAATAATAATAACAACATCAAGAAGAAGAAGAAGAAGAAGAAGAAGAAGAAGAAGAAGAAGAAGAAGAAGAAGAAGAAGAAGAACAACAACAACAACAACAACAACAACAACAACAACAACAACAAGGACAACAAGAATGACGATCGGGTGATGATGATGATGCCTTTATTTGCACACCACTTATAATAAATTTAATGAAATGTTATCCACTTATCGTTCTTCAGTTTAACTTTAAGTTACCAAATTGATTCATCTTCAATACCAATCATTTATCAAGTTGTTTCAGAAGCAAAAACACGAACCGTTTTGTCGTAATTCTGCAAGTTTCGATAAGACGCCAAGAGTGTTTGAATATCAACATTTATATAATTGTGTCAGTTATTTGATATTTAATAACGAAAAAAACTTACTTTCAGATTTCATAGATACATATCCTGTTTAGTGTAACCTTATTAATGTATATTTTTGTGTCACTCTCGAGATATATTGAGAATGAAATATGAAATTGCTGCATACATTTCAGGTACTGAAAATATTTTTATCAATGCGTATAACATTCACTGAAGAATTACTTTAAAAAAACGCTGGCCACTTACATAACAGCAATAACACATACAAACAGCCGTATAAATATTTGTCTGTCTATTTCTGTCAAGAAAACACTCTATTACATTTAGCTGGCAAGCAGAACTCTCGATAATTTATGAAAAACGTGACACAAAACGTGTAGGTAAAATCTAGTTTGAAAAGAAATGATATTGTTGGGATATTTGTTTTGGGAGTAAGGTGCGGTAATTTGACAGCAACAGCGAACGACTGCACGAAGTATATTTTAACGTTTGCTTTTTGTTCTTCTGCATGTTGACTTTAAAACTAGCCACCAGTAAGAAGATCGATAGCTTTGCTTGGTTTTATTTTTGTTTTCTCTTTTTTTTTTTCTTGTAATAAATTACTCTCAGTTCAGTTGAGTCTGCCGCATTCCCTTGCAACTGGCTACTTGATGCTAATTTGTTATGATAGCCCCTGTACAGCAAGTTTTATTAAATATGATATACATCGAAGTGTCATCATGATGTCAGTTTGAAGTGAAGGTGAATTTAAAGTATTTAGTTTACAATATATATGAAGAAAGTTCAAATCCTTTTGTTATTTTTACCAGTTAAATCTTAATGTGAACTGTATGCCTAATCATTAGAATACGAATCGTGCTGATATGAAATATCATATTGTAAACAAAAGCATGTCACGATATTACAAATATGCACAGAGAGAAGTGTTTTCTCTTTGGTAAATGATTAAACACCTAACATTTGAAAGTAAATCAATACTATATTGCATAATGAATGTTGCACGTAAAATCATAATTGGTAAATAGTTTTTACATGTCTACAGCTAATGCTATGATTGACCGTTAAGATACTGAAATCACGGGCCAGTAAAGCTGTTGATTTAATACTAAATGATAGTGTTAAGTATGTGAGAGGTATATCTCATTTGGAATATAAAACTTCTGCACGAAATTGGAGAGTCTGCTACCTTGCTGCAATGAGATTAATTCAGCTACTGTGAACATTGAAACTCATGCCAGTTGACTATTTACGTTATACGTGAATGTATTTATGTGGTTATTTAGGAGTCAGTGAATGCGTGAGAAGGTGTGTGTGTGTGTGTGTGTACAGATATACAAATGCAGGCTTAGATCCTCATTGTTGAGGGACTTGTTTCTGAAATGAAGTCCCGTGCTGGCTAAAGGTTGTTTATCTGGATTTTCTTTGTTCTAACATAACCTCAGGTTGAACGAATATGTATGACATGATTTTGATAGCAAAGTAATACTGCACGCCGGGCGAAATGCTTAGCGGTATTTCGCCTGCCGTTACGTTCTGAGTTTAAATTCCGCCGACGTTTCACGCTGCATTACATCAGATGAACGTCTCGGCCAGAAGTTGTATTGGATAATGTGTTAATGCGATTTACTGATACACCGAAATAACTACACACGCGTGCGCATATCAACATAAATGCACACATAAGATTAAATAAAATCACACATTCTAGATGCAATATCGACATGCCACATATATAGGCTTAAGAGACCAGAAAATAATTTAAGCATTGAAGCCAAGCAATTAACGATCAAAAACATCAGCAAATTTGCGCTTTAATCATATGGACATTTTAAATAACTAACGCGTTTTAACACCGACCAATTGATTAAAAATTACGTTTAAAGTATTTCCAGAACTACTTAACGCATTTTAATTCCTCACAGGTCCAGTATATTTATAGATGATAAAACAGGCTGTTGTGTATTCAATAACTTTTCCCCATACATGCAACCAATGTTGCTGATGTTGATATTTATTCTAGATCATTTCTGGAAAAAGACAAGCCTGTCGGTCTTGGCTGTCCCAATGTTAGCAACTACTTCAGTGTTCTCGTACGACTGAAGCGTTTTGATAATAGATTAGAACACTATGCCTTTATAACTGAATGACGGCAAACAGGCCTCGAGAATTGCTCTAAGCAAAACAGTAATAGTGTTTCAATGATGTTCAAATGCTTTCTAATTAGTTCATAATTTTATTCATATTTAACGATGGTGAAGTGTAAAGTATAACGTCGTTGACCTCATCCGTTTCGAATAAACAGAATAAACGTTAATGAAGGAAATTATCTCCCTAAAGAGGAAACAACCACAATACGATCAATACTGTTGGGTTCTTCCATATTACATGACCATGCACATTATATAAAAATTCTTTACTAAAAATGTCTACTTCTAAAAATCATTTGCCTTCTACACTATTATCGAAGGCACTATACGTGAAGGCAAATGTTCAATATTATAGAAAACACTGAATTTCATAACTTAGACTCCTACCTTGAAGTCGTGGTATTTGCTAAAATGATATACAATGTTTGAATAACTTAAATACTTCCAGAACATTAATATTGATCAATTCCTATTTTCTATGTCTCAGTTAGAGATGTCATTATATTGCTGCGAAATTTGGATGAGCCGAAACTCTGTACCAACTCCTGAACAGATGTGAAGCTCATTATGCACAATATGATAGATGACATAATATCTGACGAGCTTAGCCGAATGAAGTGTTGTTTCCGTTCCATATAATATCATCATTCAATCGATCGTCATATACCTGACTGAAAAATCTCTCAATATAGTGTCACTTTTTCTATTGACATCAACATATCTCATGGACACTTTTCCGTCTTTGCTTCATTTCAAGAGACGAATTCATTTTTATATCGGTTTTGACTTGGTGAATATTCGTGTTGCTAGGTAAATAGATATCTTATCATCAGAACTCCAAATCTTATAGTATGTGATGCTGAAAAAACGCATCCGTTTTATGGTTTCCTAAACAATTTACGATTGTATAAAGAATATACGTAATATATTACAAAGTAACAAAACTAAAACTGACTTCAAGTACATTCTGAAGCTATTCACACATCATAGACGACTGGAAAACTCAATTTCAAGCATGCTTCTGCACAACAGTAATTTTTTGTTTCCAAATTTTGATAAAACTCAAAAAAATCTCCCGATAATTAAAGGCATGAAGTTTACTAAACGTATTTCTACAAATATGGTACTGATTTAATATGATCCATCGTTTAAAAGACAGCTTGTCTGGCAGTTTTGGAGGTAATATGCACTAACAAATGAGAGAAAAGTTTGCTTTCATATAATGTGGTTACACCATAAACATTGTAACAGTTCTGAGTGAGATTATAAAAATTCATAATTAAAATTCTTTCGAAAATCCAGAAATACAGAATGCAATTTCATCTATCATAGCTTCAAATTTGTAATTGTATATATTGGCGTCAAATCAAAATTACATAAATTGCTGTATATGTGTTTATAAAAAATATCAGTGGATATTCTTATTTTAGACACTGAACATAGAGACAATAGAGAAATGGCAATATCGGGTTGGTTTGAAAACTGGCTGGGGGTACTCATATAAGTGAGTACCAGTGGAAAGTGTGAAACACTTGTGGCAATAATCACAGATTTTAAACTATTGATATATTACTGACTTTAACGTTGCTAAATTTCACTCTTTGTTTTTGAAGATGGTTATGTTACACTCATATATTTTCTTAAAAGAATATGTTTGTTGAACTAAATGGTTAGATTTCTTTCTGAAGTTGTTATGGGTAGACTGGATGAGCCACATCTGATTATCCAATAAATAAAGTTGTTGCTGACGATATGTCTTCTTACAACGCATCATTAGCTATCATTTGAAGATTAAAAGATGTCGTTCTACACGGAACAAACTTGGATAGTGACAGTCCAAAAAACATGAATCGAATGTGACTTCACACGTTATGTGTAAACCGTTTGAAGAGGCACTTTTGTTGATACAGAAACTTGGCTATCACCCCTCATTTCAGCTAGTTTTCAATCCGAATATCTTCCTTTATTCGTCTCTAGTTCTTTTACCGTATATGGTCAGATAGAACAAGATGAATCACTAATAACTTTCCAAAGGGAAGGCAGCGAGCTGGCAGAATCGTTAGCACACCGGACGAAATGCTGAGCGGCATTTCGTCTGCCACTACGTTCTGAGTTCAAATTCCGCCGTGGTCGACTTTGCCTTTCATCCTTCGGGGGTTGATTAAATTAGTACCAGTTACGCACTGGGGTCGATATAATCGACTTAATCCGTTTCTTTGACTCCTCTGTTAGTAGCCCCTTGTGAGCAGTAAAGAAATAAGGATCGTTAGCACGCCGGGCGGAATGCTTAGCGGTATTTCGTCTGTCTTTACGTTCTGAGTTCAAATTCGAACGAGGTCGACTTTGCCTTTTAACCTTTCGGGGTTGATAAATTAAGTACCAGTTGCGTACTGAGGTCGATCTAATCGACTTGCCCCTTCCCCAAAAATTTCGGGGCTTGTTCCTAGAGTAGAAAAAAATACTTTTGCAAAGGTGTCTACTAGCAGATTTCGATAACGCAGCGTGCAAGAAGTAAACTGAATTATTTCAGACTATTTTTAAGGATTATTTTTATATGTTGTGTAAATTTAAAGCATGCCTGTTTATACATTCAAGTATATTTAATACAATTGCAGCGCGGAAGGTGTTTATAAGGCATTTAAAAACACAAAAACCGTTAGATTCACAAAATTTAAATGAAATTTAAATGTTTTCAGTGAAAAGATCGCGGTCTCTAAACGACGAAAATATTTTAACAAATTAAATTTAAATGTTGAAGTGAATCTAACGGATTTTGTGTGTTTTTAAATGGCTTATAAACACGTTCCACGCTGCAATTGTTTTTGTTTCACCGCACGATCTCAGATCAGGTCACTTGCTATGCAAGTACATCTCCCTATATTTAATACATTTTCTCTTAAGAACGAAGCCCAGCAGCTATGCTTACTTTCAATATATGTATGCATATAGCAAATCAAATAAAACTAGAAAACAATCAATAAAATGCCTCAGGAATGTCCACAGTGTGCTTGGCATATTATTAGATTAAGGCTCAATGAAAAATGAAATGGACTAAAGGCAGAAACTGCCCAACAATGTCGGTTCTCAAGTTCTAGGGTGAAGTCCAGGAGAGATTTCGATAAAAGGAGAAAAGAAATTTTAAAATGTTTAGATTCACATGTTATACGTACACTCACGTATGTGTGTCATTATATAAATATACAAGAGCATGCATACATATGAAATTATATTTATGCGTGTGTGTGTGTATGTGCGTGATTGTGTAACTATGCGTGTGTGAGTATGTTTGTGTGTCTGTGAGTGTGTGTCTGTGTGTCTATGTGTGTCTGTCTGTGTGTCTGCGTGTCTGTGTGACACGTGTAGACCTATTTCTGTTCGGAAATGGGAGGTTCAAATACACTACTAAAGTATTTTGTCTTCCCACCCCTACAATATGTGCTTCTGTGTTAAATTATCAATAAAGCTAAATTTATTCAATGATATTTGGATGGCTTCGTATTTGGAATTCATTAGTGAAAATAGAAATGGTTCTCAAACAGCAAAGAACAGGAAAAGTAAAAAATAGAAAAGTGAGGTTGAACAAAATAGAGAATAAAATACAGAATGAAAGAAAGAAGAATGTATAACAATGAAATTTTCAATTAGTAATTGTTGTATTTTCAAATGAATATTATAAGTGCTCTACTTTTGCGACTTGTTTGAGACAATTGTAGCGCTTGTATAGTTTCCTTGATTAAAAACCAGCATGAAAGCTCCACTTTTATCTCTATGGCGACACATAGTTTAAGGTTTGAAATATTAGATATGCGTTAAAAATTAAATTAATAAAATATCACTCGAAGATTCTTATTTCTGCTGCAATATTCTTTGTTATCATACTTGAAACAACAAACGTTATTATTCATAAATCAGCTATAGCGATAGTAGGATTTAGCTAGCCTACCGACTGTGGATGTGAGTCTACGTTGTTTATCATTTCAGACTTTCAATCGTTAGGATATAAAGGTGGAGTATCTTTGGTTATATTTCGTTCAATGGTTTTTAATGACATTTTAGAAATAATCAAAAATGTCCTTGCTTGCGATCTAATGTACGGAATTGAGTGAATGAATGCTATTCCATTGATATTAGTTTGACTTTTCAAAGTAGAAACAGAGTCTGCGATGTGTCAACGAGTAGACATTAAACTATGAAACTATGTTTGTGCTTTGTGTGTTGTTACTCGAGGGATACAATGGTGTTCAGATTTATACGTGATGTTTCTTAATCCTCAGTCTCTGCGGAAATTTCGGCAAATCACTCAAGAGATGAAAGCACATCCATCATGGCATTGTTGATATTACTTTAAAGTGATCCATGCTTTGATAATTGTAAGAATAAAATGAATACTTCTTAGTATGTAGCTTAACGTATTCGACCTCATCTGTACATTAGACCTCATCAATACATTGATCAAATCTGAAACTCACGTCCAGAGTTCATTTTATTTTTATGCCTAGGATTATCTATAATATAAATCAAATACCGACTTAGTTGCGATAAATTTCTTATCCTTTACCTCTCACATGAGTATTGTGCTGAAAATGATGCAGACGGTATTCCGTTGACATGTTGGTAGAGTATTTCTTTCTCTATACAAAGGAACTACCCAACATAATCTCTATTACGAGAGATGCATTTATTCCTATCACTAAATCTACTACTGTACCCACTTCACAGTTAAATTTTATCTCGTCTCTTCAGCTAATTATTGTCCTGGAAAACTTTCATTTATTTCATTGAATAGGCGTGAGACGTTATCACAGTCCCGCTGCGCAGCAAACTCGCAGAAGGTCATCTGTATTTACATGCAAATCATATTGTATCATTGGTTCCCGATATCAAATGGTACTACTACGCGGTTTGTCTTCAATTCTGGATTCTCCTTCTATAATAAATTTAATCTATCACAGCATATGTATGTGGTGTTCAGTGTGTTTCCTGCAATTATGCAAAATATTGAAATCTCCACCAGAGAAGCCGCGACAATAAATTTAAAAAAAAAAAACAGATGTAAATTCTCTATTTTATCAAGTGATTTATGGAAATCTGTAAGAAATCTAGAAAAGAAGATTCGAGGCAGCAACACTTAAACATAAGTTCATACTTCAGTATGTCTTACACAACGCAAAGCAAGTGTGGAAAAATGTATGGCGTTGTAGACGTACTGTCAACTATAAATAATCATGTCAGCAGTTGGACACCTGCTACGAAATGGTAAATGTTTCATCTAGAATGTCTTGATTCCACTTTTATTTTTCTCTAGCATTACCGCATTATTTATAATACTGCCATACTTTCAAGTGTATATATATATATATACTAGCAGAAATACCCGGCTTTGCCCGGGTTAAAGAGAATAATGAAATCTAAAAACGCCGTCTAGACTATGCAACCCTCAACTGTTAGTAGCTACGATACCATATTTCTACATTAATAACTCTCCAATCCATGCCACCATGGAATATAGACATTAAGTGGAATGCCAGTCTCTCATCAAGGAGGGCCTTGAAATCAATGTTACCAACTGGGGGCTATGTGTGTCGTAGTGATAATAAAAATACCAAAAGGAGGTCTGCAACGAAATAATTTTACTC
>NC_068985.1:99815096-99815926 GCF_001194135.2 Octopus bimaculoides | reverse complement strand
TAGTTCTCGAGTTTTAGGGATTCACACAGACAGACATACATACATACAGACAGACAGACAGACACACATTCTCATTTTTATATATATAGATGACTATATATACACGTGTGTGTGTGGGGGTGAGTGAGCAGTATATATATATATATATATATATATATATATATATATATATATACAGATCCGTATAAGCATGTTTGTTCTGTTTTACGACAGTTGTATAAATACCTTTTATCTGTAGTTGACTAAATAGTTGAATCACTTTTCGTTTTTGAGAACACGCTAATTTTTCAAGATTGGTGATGCGCATTTTTGTAACATATCGTTGTGCATCAAAATAATTAAGGGAAAAAAATCTGTAACTTCAATTCGAATTGTGTTGCTGTAATTTTCTCCATCGTACTACGAAGGCGTTTACTTTCTCTTTTATATTTTGCTATATCTTGACTTACGTTCGGCACTTTATTTCCTATAAGGTACCTAGATTTTCTTCCTTACTTATGTAAATTTTAACAGGTGAAACCATGGTACGTAGGTTAATCATTTTTTAATTTAGTATTTTTTTCATTTGTCTTGCCCGTTTACAGTCTGTGTCGCTAATTTTTTTTACTGAGAACATATTTCTTTCGTGGTTAGATGATTCGGCATATATTTCTAGCATATAGGGATCCACATTTGCTGGTCATTCATCTTATTTTTGTATGTAATATAATTTTAATCCTCGTATTTTTTTAATATGCTAGACCACTGGTTTTAATTGATTAATTTCAATTTCTACCCTCATTAATTAATTTTATATATATATATATATATATATATATATATATATATAT
>NC_068985.1:99801486-99814197 GCF_001194135.2 Octopus bimaculoides | reverse complement strand
TATATATATATATATATATATATATATATATATATATATATATATAAGGAGAGAGAGAGAGAGAGAAAGAGATAGATATATGTGTGAGCAGATATATATTTATAAACATACATGTATATTCACAAGCACATACACACATACACACGTGCACACACACACAAACATACACAGGTACGCACACAAACACACACACACATATGTTTGTATGCATTTTTATACGCACAACTGTATGTCTATATACAGATATACCTTGGCATGTGTGTGGTGAGCGATGTGTGTGATTGTGTATATTGACAGATTGTGTATATTGGAGCCCAAATATGTACATATATCTCTGACACTCGTCATTAGTAATTACAATATTTCAATAACTAACGAATTGATGAAAACATTAATCCTCTGTTTTAATAGAACGAAAAATTAGAGATTTTTACTTTCAATAGAAGCGGCATGGTTGAATAGTACTCATCTGTATTGTTCTTTTAATTGAAAAGGCCATTTTATATTGTGCGCAGTGTTCAAAAATTTTGAAAATTATTCATTTGTATTTTGTTTCATTTACAAGTTGGACATAGAACAAGAAGATATCTTCTTTTTTTTATTTAAAATGTTATACTATTATTCATTGTAACCTAACATTAATTATAAATTATGTCAATTCATCTATTATACCCTTAAGTCGGATATTTTGTTTTTTTTAGCTCATCAATCCATCGGATTTTATGAATTGCACCAACTATTACGCTTATAGATTCATTTAGCTATTTACGCTTTCATCCATTGTTATAAACGAGCGAGAATTTAATGGATGTCATACCAATATAATGAAAGCGACTGGATGAAAGGGAATATAAAACATGACTTCGATTACTAGATAGTTAGTTATGTATATATATATATATATATATATATATATATATATATACATATATACTCACATACACACATATATATTTACATCTTTGATTCTGTAAACTAAATCTAAACTGTAACAACGAACCCCTATTACATTAATAACTTCATCTTCGTTTAAATGCCGATAGAAGGTATGTTTGCAGTTGTGATTCAGTATTCAATTAGCAGGCTATATTTTTGAAAGCCAGGACGCATCATTAAGCACACATGTTCAATTTCCTCATTAGTCAATCTCTAAATTAATGAATTAAACTTTGATTATCTCAGTAATAGAATATCTCTTTGTGCTTACCAGATCCTGTGTGACTGTATAGTCAGGTGACACGTAGATGTACTTTAGACCCCTCCTTCGGATATAGTTTATGTGTTAGGGATAGTCAAAGACAGTCACAAAGTTATATTTCCTGGTAGCAACGTCTTCTGTTTTTCTGTTATGCGTATTTATTCATCTATTTCTTCACATCAAACCGGTGTTTAATCCGAAACAAACTGTACCTTTCGCCACATTGAATCAAGTCAGCGAGGAATCAGATAGGCTACAAAATCTAGGAGTTATAGAAAAGGTTGATTACTCAGAACGGGCAGCACTAACGCTTTAACGTAAAGAAAAACAATAACAAAAGACTAGTATGCGCGGACTTTTCAACAGGTTTGAACAAATGTTTAAGGACACAAAATTATCGACTACCAAGCCAAGAAGGAACTTTTGCGAAAGTCAAGGAGTTAGACGAATGTTCGAAATTGTTAATGATAAACACTCACAAACGTTTATATATTCAATCGACTTCCTCTTGGGATAAAGGTAGCATCAAGTATTTTCCAACAGGCGATGGGCATGATGCTTGCAGATACGGATTTCGCTATATCATATTTGGATGACGCACTCATAAAAAGTCAGTCTAGAGGCCAGCATATGGAACATGTTAAAATGGTGTTTGAGAAGACAAATGAGTATAGATTCAAACTTAGCGAGGAAACATGCCAAAAATGAAGAATATTGAGCAAGTTATTGATAAAAATGGTCGCAGGCTTGTTCCTTTCAAGATCGTCGAAAAGGAAAAGTTTTACAGCACTTTGTCTATGACAATATGAGAACGGTTTCATTCTGGCTCACTATTCTCTATTCACTCCTTTGCTTCACGTAGTCTATCTCTGTAACTCTCTTCCCCTCCTCGCTCTCTCTCACTCTCCCTCTCTCTCTCTTTCTTTCCCCTTTCCTCTCTCTTTCTTCTGCGTTTAACGCGTTTTCTTCCCCTT
The DNA here is from genome assembly GCF_001194135.2 of Octopus bimaculoides. Taxonomy (NCBI): domain Eukaryota; kingdom Metazoa; phylum Mollusca; class Cephalopoda; order Octopoda; family Octopodidae; genus Octopus; species Octopus bimaculoides. The sequence goes on along the minus strand of NC_068985.1, from coordinate 99,812,025 downwards.
CTCTCTCTCTCTCCTCCCCTCCCTCCCCTCTCCCTCCTCTATATCTCCTTGCATGTCTCTCATCGCACTGCGGTAATAAAAAGTGAACGTATCATCCAATATTTGCTGTGGTTATTCTTTGATGTAACAATGTGTCGACGTATCTATGTATCTAGTTTTCTTTCGATGTATGTGTGTGAATACCCTGAAAATACTGTGAACATTTAAAGACCAGGAAACGATCGACATCTTTCTCTCAGTCAAAACCCACTCTCCTTGTCTGTCTCAGCCCCTGTCTATTCGTGCTATCTCTCGCTTTGCCACTTCCTTCAACTATACGTCGTCTATTTAACATCTATTTGTCTTTGTCTTTGTACCTCTGCCTTTAAATATCGAAGAGTAACAATAATTTCCACAGCCATTTGCTGAGAGAGACAGACAGAAGGAGAGAGAGAGAGAGGGAGGAAGTGAGAGAGAGAGAGAGAGAGAGTGTGTGTTGTCACTCCTCTTTGCCGTTTTGCCTCTGACTTCAAATTATACTTCCTCTGAGGAACAAGTTTTATTTCTCTCATTGTACGTCTTCCTTTGAAGTAAATGTGACACACACCAAAGGTACTTCCTTAACTAAATGAAAATTAGCATATTAATATTTAGGATATTTATATGTGTGTGTGTGTGTGTGTGTGTGTGTGTGTGTGTGTGTGTGTGTGTGTGTGTGTGTGTGTGTGTGTGTGTTCTTTTATTATTTTATACTTTTATATGTTTCAGAAGTATATATGTATATATATATGTGTGTGCATGTGGGTATTTGTGTCCGTTGTATTGAATGTCCTTAAGTATTCCACACAGACGTGTGCCCTGAGAGCGACTTAGTTGGTGATACAGCTGTTAATTTGCATTACAGGTGATGTTAATTAACATTTATTTATTAGCCGATTTCTAACCCAATGATGTGACGGAAGATATTTACTAATATACTTCACCACAAACACATATCACGGTTTATTTGAAAGCCTTTTTTTCCATCCTAACATAGTTTCCTTTGCATGCATTGTACGGGACACGCATTGAAACATATGCACGTGTGGACTCATACATATGCACACATATAACAAAAATATAAAATAAAAACGTTGTTTCGGTTATTTAGAAAACTCGAAATTGCCAGCAAATCGTTAGAATGTTGAGCAGTCTGGAACATGGTGTATAAATACTCTAAATATAACTAAAGGCTGAGGTACTGGTGAATGGGAAGATTGGTATGTAGAGATTATAAAGAAACATAGCAGTAACATAACTGCTGTAATCAAGATAAGATATTAACTGTTCCCCTGTTAGAAGAACAAATTAGCAAGTTAAACGTCTAGAGTAGCAACCTATCAGCCAGCGCTCTAGGCACAAAAATTATACAATTTAACAGAACTTATACCGACATTTAATGAAGGTGTAATTCTCACTGTAATATTCCTCTTAATTAATTACATGATTATAAATACCTAAGTAGAATTAGTTGCTGCTCTTTTTTTTAAGTATCTCGCTGTACATATCCTCAGGTAAGCTGAGATAGTTTTTGTAATTATTATCTTTCCCCAGGCAAAGTAATTTTTTCAGCTGTGTTTTCTTCAAATTTTGGAGGTAAAATGATTATCTATAAGACGGATTTTGTAAATAGAATTGTATCTTTATATAAAACATAATTAAGCTTTTCCACGTGGAAACTATTCAGAAATCTTGCCTACTATTTCGTATTACTGAATTATAAATATGAATTAATTTCATGATTATAAATTCTTGTTAATAAGAATTAGTAATGAGAATTTATTGCCTTGTGGTAAGTAGAATCTATTTTTCATATATTTTCTTTTTAATTAATAGATGACTAAGTTTAACATCTGATATGGAGAGTCTTTATTAATTAGCACATATTCCATCCCAACGTGTTTTTAGCAAGATTTTAATATTTGGCGAAACATTGTTCTCGATGAATATTGGTAAAAAATTTTTGGGACTGTTAGACTGCAAAATTAATGACAATTCACATGCATTTAATGGGATGCAGGTCCAATAAGTGAAAAACTATAAAATGTTTAGATATAGAGAAGAAATAAAATACAAACTCAACGTCGAGAAATGAAATACTAGAATAGTCCTCACAGATCTCACGGCATCACACACGAGGCACATATAGCACAATATATTTCTAGAATTGCTATACACTATGCCTGGATTTTTTAAAAGTGTGATGGCAATAACTGGAACATCCAATTCATAATAACTGATCTGAAACGAAGCAAAATGTTTGTTGGTTTTCCAAGATGTTACTACCAAGTAATGATTAAACAAACGAACAAAACAACTAAATATGGTATGTGTGCAAACTTTAGCTCTACATTCTATTTCAACAAATTAGTGTTCGGTGTATGTGGCAAGAAGGTTCAATATAGATATGTGTGTGTATGGCAGCGAGCTGGCAGAATCGTTAGAATATTCGTAGGGCAAATTCGTTCATCTCTTTGTTCATCTTCATGGTCTGAGCTCTGCTGTAGCTCTGATGAAAATAAAGGATAGTGTCCTTTCATTAATGTATTCAGTCGATTGACTATAATTCATATACATATACATAGACCAAAGGGCACTGAGTAACCTAGATTGAGACATCTTTGATGACTTGCAATGAACGTTGCTTCAAATTAATTTACAAACATTAATTGTGTAACTTACATAAACATGTAGTTAACAATATTTATTGTTTATGAAACAATTGTTAAAAGTAATAATCAAATTATGAATTATCTTTCAAATTTATTTGTTCATTTGTTTTTAATTGTCTACATATATCCTTTAAGCGATAAATATATATAGAGACATTTTTGTGACATCAGTATGAGTTGAGATGCGATAGCTATTGTGCATGAAGTTAGAAAAAAAACTATTTCTCTTAAAAAGAGCTTATTTGCATATATTTTTGTCCGTATAACTAGTTGAATAATAATCAACACTAAATTATTCCCTGCTGGGGCTACGTAAATGTTCTACTAACATTACATTGTTATACACAGAATTTGAAATGAGATTCGAATTGTGAAATTTAAGATGCTTTACTATAGGTTCGCAAAGACGCGTTAAACAAAACACTGATATATATTTATTTTAAAGTTTCGTAATTCATATATCAATATTTAGATTAGAACATTGAGGTTTATGTTACAGGTGACGGCGTAGATTTCTTTCATTTGTTTAACTAGTTTCGGGCGTCGATGAGGATGATGATGACGATGTGATGGCCATAACTGGAGCATCCAATTTGTCACAGCTGATCTGAAACGAAACAAAATATTCGTTGATTTTTTGAAGATGATACTAATAAGTAATAATCAAACAAGCAGACGGTTGGTGACGTCGATGATGATGGTCGCGGTGTTGTTGATGTTCATGACGGTTTAGTTGATGATGATGATGATGATGATGATGATGATGATGATGATGATGATGATGTCGACGACAATGTTGATGGTAATCTTACGGTGAATTTTAATGGTGGTATGATAGGATTCATGATAATGATGACGATGAGTGTTACGACACGGATAACAACGTTATAAATATACATGAAATTAATGAAAGCGACATTACAAACTTGATAAGATAATACTTATAATCAATCTCAGAACGTCAATATTTTCATATTCATCAAAATATATTGAATATTGCACACTGGCAACATCTACCTCTTTGCAGCTCCTTTTAAAAAGAGATGTAGATAGTGGAAGAATAATTATAGTTTTAATTCAAAGTATAACTCGAATTCTACATTGTTAGTAATGATGGAACTCGACGTTATTCAATTAAATATAAAAATACATACTATATGTTAGCAAATTTGTAATTTCAGTGAAGATGGAATATAGTAGAAAATAACGAGCACAAAATTCAATCTTTAAACTTCTTAAAATTTTAATTTTCACAAACATTTGGAGTAGTTGCGCGCATATCTTTGAAATAATTTGAGACTCCTAGGATATACACGAAATTTGTTTACGACATATTTGAAGAATAAAGAATGAAGATCTAAGAGATGAATTGTATGAGAACATAACATGCCCCGTTTCATATTCTTTTCAAAGATATTGTCTTTTCTTTATAATTGCCTTTGCAGATGTTAAATTCCAGACACCATAAAATTTATAAATATAAAACAGAGAAGATGTAAGAACAGCAGTTATTGATCAAATCATTCACGAACAACACTTAAATGTTAATTTTACATGCAGAATAAATGAGTTGTTCACATCTGCCAATCAGCTCGAAAGTAAAACGATTTCGTGTGAAGGAACAATTACATGAAAAAGAAAGGAAACCATTCAACTTTAAGTACAGATAAGTTTATAGTTTCGTTATTCCGTCATAGCAATCATATTGGAAATATTATGAGCAAGTATCAATCTTTGATATGAAAATCGAATATGTAAATATATACGAAATAAAGAAAACAGCTCTTTTTTCTATTTTCTTTTTTTTTTTGTTTTTTTCGCTTTTATCCCCTTTCGTGAATTCATACGTGTCTTAAAATAGCAACATTGTTATGATGGCTCGATCCTGAGGTGTTTGATACGAGATTACTGCGACGATAATGAAGATATATTCTTAAAACTTTGGGTTACGATATGGCAGAATATATATTGTTGTTCACAAAACAAACGATTAAGAGTTAATAATGTACAGATTTTGTCGATAAAAAATTCTAAATATAAGCCACACCTATTTTTGCCACAGGTACAGATAATGCAATTAATGATACAAGAGAAGATGACAAGTCAATGAGATATCGGACTATAAATATTTTCTAATAAACCTGTTTACCGTCTTAATACAATTACTTCCGACCCCGCCGATACTGCCGTGTATTAATCCTTTTTTTTTATCTTAAAACAATTTACTTCTCTGTACATCATTTATCCCCTCATAATCGACACGGGCAATGTTGAAAATTATCAGCGTCAACGTTCTTTTGGAGATACTACCATGGAGCAATTCTCGGTAGAGATTGGTAAAATGAAATATAATTTAGTATACATGTATAACAGTATATATGATTGTGATACATATCTATCAACTCTTTTCAAGAAAATATATTGGTTGTTATTTACGCAACTGTGTATGTGAATTACTGAAACTAATGATTCGATACATCCTACATGTACAGGTATCATTGTATATAATTGTATGTCATTCACAGTTGTTAATGTTGATAAAATTATAGAAAGAGCTTTTAATTGGTCGTTAAAAAAATTCTAAATGTAAAAGAATTCTAAATGTAAACCACAGATACATTTTTGCCACGGGTACAGATAATGCAATTAATGATTCAATAGAAGATGACAAGTCGATGAAATATCGGACAATAAATCAGTATATAATAGTAAGGAAATATTCTGACAAAACATATCCCAATGTCCCAAAGTAAAAGGAGTAGAATGGATAGAAAAGAGTTGCAGATAAATATACTGTACATGAAGTAAAATACTATAAGGTCACCCATTTTTCTGTGTTCGTCTGCCTACTTTATCACGCTGATCTATTTGTGAACAAAATATAAAACAGCAACAAATAACAATATAATAATCAACAAGTAAGATTTATTTTTAAACTGCAGCTTGTATATTTTGAAAATTTCCTATTGATAGAAAAAAAAAACATTCTGCGTTTACACTGAATAAATTCAGCTCCGGCAGCAAAACTTCATTCAGCAAATCTCTACATTGGAGCACTACACACATGACATATATTCACACAGCTTCATAGATATCAAATAAAAATGTCGATGTCTGGTTACTCCAATTCTTTGAGTGAAAATTATAAAGCTGAATGGCTATAATCACGTATTCCATCATTCCTGTAAATATATTCTATCTTTGCCAGGACTTAACAGCCTGAGACGAAGTGATATTTTTCGTTTGATGTTCTCTGTTAATTCAGAAAAAAGCCATTAGCCTCGTGTGTTTTTGTCATCAATATCAATGTAGGATCCGAATAGCAAATTGTTGTCATTTTTTTTGTTTCTTTTTCTTACCTAAATGTATCCACGCCTTTTAACTTCAGTTTTATTATATGTTTGTACTATGGGCCAGGTCATGAATAGGATATATGGTGATATATTTTCCAGCAGTAGTTTCAATATTTAGTATTTGTGTAATAGGCTTCTAAATTATTCCTATCTTATTTTCTCTTCCAATATATTTTGAATTTCATCTGATTCATCTACTGATGGCTATGTACAGGCATGTTCAATTCTTTGATTTCTCTGTATTACCTATTATATGAGGTAATTTAATTTCTGTATGTGTCTGAATTTGTACAGTTTTAATAATTCACCAACTGACTGCTGCCATGATACATTCAGTATTAGGCGTAATTTGATTTCTTAAAGTATATTCTACATAGAATTAAGTAGATGCACATTAATCAATAAGTCATTTTGTTTTAGGGATGCAACATTAAAATGAAAAATAAGAGTACATCTAATTTTCTTATTTTCGTTTCAATATAGTGTATATTTAAGAGATAGTATCTTTACAGAAATAAAATTTACGGACAGCAAGTAAAAGACTTTTGCAAATCGGCGCCGCAGAAAGCTGCGACGACAAAATTATATAAATATAGATAGCAGTGGTATAGAGAACACACTTCTTCTAGTTGTGTTTCATGTGTACGGGGAATAAAAATTCTATTTATTTGGTGGGTGGCAGAGCGTGCACCGGGAGTAGATATATACAAGGCTGTAGATGTGGGCGTCTGACTTCCATTACTACGGTAAAATTATATTCCAAGAAAAGATCTAGATAAAATTTTGAAGTTCATCACTCCTGACTGTCTAATATGTAAATAGTCCTTCAAATTCGGAAAGAATATATATATTTTTTAAAACCTAATACAAAGTACAATAAAATTATCTTTAAAAACTTGATGAGACATTTTGTACATTATTTACATTATTTACAGTTGACGGATATTTGTCCTCATCTTGTTTCTTGTTAACCTTTCGACTGATATACCCTCCAGCCTTCATCAAGTTTCATGGGGAAATCTCGAACCTGGGCTCTCAGTCCTTAGGAAAATTTCCTCTAGACACCTGATGAAAGCTGCAGGGTATATCAGCCGAAATGTTGTGTTAACAACAAACAAGATGAGGACAAATATCTGCCAACTGTAACTAATGTAGATAATATTAAAAAAAAAACATATTTAAAAAATATTTGAAAAAATATATATACCTTACCTGTAATTAGTCTGCGGGGAAAGCAGATGTTTTACATCAACGCTACACGTGTTTCTGCGTTGGTGCTTAGTGTTGATTATAAATATCTTTTTCCCCACATACAGGTAAGGTATATTTTTTCACAAATTTTTTAAATAAATTTTTTTTTTTATAAGTTTATTGTACATTATAGTAGGTTCTAAAACGCTTATATTATTTTATTATTATATAAGTTATAACTTTCTATGTGTATTCCAGAGAATAAGGTTGTCCTGAAATAGGAGTTGCGGTTCTATTGGTAAACTCCCAAATTTGTAATAATATTATAAATGATACTGTTTACATTGCATTAGTAAAGAGTAAAATAGTAAATGTCCTGATAACCTGGATTACATATTCCCTCAGTTTTTTTTTTAAATATATATATATATATGTATGTATGTATGTATATATAAGTGCTTACTCCATTAATGTGTACCAAATAAACTCATAAATCTTTGGTCGGCACGAAGTTATATAGAAGACACTGTATATATCTATTATAAGAAGACAAAGAAAATGCTTTAACACATCTTTAATGATTTGTCACAATTTTTTCTGTACCAACTCTATTTCCAAGGCAAATTTTACGCAAATATTCCAAGTGAAATTTACGTAATGTTTGAGAGGCACTTTATCAAACTCGCATCAAAAGTGTGCTGTCACACTGTGTGTCCCCCAGACATGTTTTTTTGTTTTTTTGATTTTTATGAATTTCATTCGTATTCAATTTCACAAGAATTTAAAAATTTAAAAATTTCAATTTCTTATATCTTGCGCAGATTTCGCTGTGTAGTAAGGAGTTCGGTACCACTGCGTGGTGCCTTTGGCAAGAGTCTTCTACCACAGCCTAGGGCAGACAAACGCCTTGGGAATGGATTTGGTTGCATGTGTGTGTGTTAGCGTGTGTGTGTGTGTGTGTGTGTGTGTGCGTGTGTCTGTCTGTCTGTCTGTCTGTGCATGTATGTATATATGTATGTCGGATGTGGAGGCGCGTCTTTCTGTCTGTGACTATACCCAATTACGTCCCAGAATTTACAGGTTCGGCAAAAAGGAATTGATAGAATACATAGCAGAACTGGAAAGCAATTAGTAATGAAATCGATTCCTTCGTCGAAGAGTCTTTTTCAAGACGGTACTCTATTAGGGCCAAAACCTAATGTCTGAAACAAGCAAAATATAAAATATAAAAGATATACATGCGTGCGTGCATGTTTGTGTGTATGCGTGTACGCATCTGAGTGTGTGTGTAAGATGTGAGTGTACATAATAGTTTAGATGTGTATGTATTAAGTAAATATTAATAGATTTTCTTCTCCTTAAATATGAACATTATTTAAGAATAAGAATTTATCTTTTTCATATGTACATACATGTATCCCTTGACGATAATGCAAAATTTTATTTGATTATGGTATGCTTGGCCCACGATTAGGTGGCGGATTACTACTCTTTTGAGCAAATACTACTTCCTAGGTTCCACTAGCTATGAAATATATGTAGCCTAGATTTTATTTACTCCATTCCCCACTTTTCAAATCTGGTTCTTCTGGTAGTTATTCAATTGTTCACTTACGCAGAACCGCTAATTTACGGAGAAATAAACAAAAGAGAACTGGTTATCACACAGTAGACTCGCAAGCATAACTACAGAAACACACGCCCACGCCCCATAGGATATAACATTATATTAAATATTTTCATATATATATATATATATATATGTGTGTGTGTGTGTGTGTGTGTGTGTGTGTGTGTGTGCGTGTGCGTGTGTGTGTGTGTATATGTATATATATAAATGCATGTATGTGCATAGATATATGTGTATCTCTATATAGTCATACATTTATATATATATATATACACATTTGGGCATCTTTCAGTGTCTTTCGACTAAATCCCTTCACGAGGCTTCCGTCGAGATGAGGCCACACTAGAAGAGACTTGCGTAAGTTTCCATGCAGTGGGACTGAACCAAGAATTGCGTAGCTGCGGAGCAAGTTTCTTACCACACAACCACGACTTATACATTGGAATATAGTCCTCCCATATTTGCTTGTCTATCTATGATAATGTTGCACTTACCTTCTTTTGCATCACGCATGTATATCTCAACCTGTATTTCTACCATTTTCAGTATCTTCTAACTATTTCTGTCTATGATGTGCGACGTCCAAGCTATTCGAGTTGATAGACTATGAGTTATGCCGATGTTTGAAACTGCTTAAAACTGAACAATTATATAAATTTATTTCACATTGGTAAATATTTTACTCAAACTGATGAGAATTTGGTTACTGTATGGGCATCACATATTTATTAATCGTTGGTATTTCATCTCGTAAAGCATCGTACAACTGTGTGGAATATTAGAAATTCCAAAACATGTTGTTGCAATGCCATATTTCATTTTCTTTGATACAGAATAATATTTTTCAAGAAATATCACTCATAAGATGCTATTATTTTGTCTTTGACTTTTCCTATATTCCAATTGCTAAGAAAACAACGAAAGAGATTGGAAATATATACTTATATCACATTAAAGAAACTATATACATTATCTCGTTGCTGTTAGCATTAAGAATTTTATTCAAGTGCCTTGCGTAACATTTTAGCAAACAGAAATGCAGCTGTTCTTGTAGAGTTGAAATACGAGCTGCTAATTTCCGAAGTTTTCTGGACATTGCACTCTGCTTCTTGTTTTAATTCGCAAGCTATTCCATTTGTTAGGTAGCAACTGAAGAAACAAAAGTATAAAATTTGCAAATGGAAGAAAAATTATATAACGTAATATACGGTATAAATACATGATGATTAGTAATATTTCCAAAACAGAAAATATAGAAGACAAATTTGAATATATTTCTTTGGTTGAAACTCTTACCAAATTATTAAGTAACGAATACTGAAGCACATATAGAGAAATGGATGCTTACTCCATTTATGTTAACTAAAACGATTTAATGAAGAACAAAAATAATGAAAAGAATCATGTTACATTTACTAAATGTCTAATTTGTGTACAAATATGTAATTTGACTACATAAAATTAGCACTCTAAGTATTTTCTTAATCTAAGAGCATAATATTGTAATAAACTTCAAACGAATTTATACAACATTTATGCAACTTGTGTGTGAGTGTATATGTGTGTGCGTGTGCCTGCGTGCATATATTCTGCGTATGTGTGTGTGTGTGCGTGTGTTTGTGTGTGTGTGTGTGTGTGTGTGTGTGTGTGTGTGTGTGTGTGTGTGTGTGTGTGT
>NC_068985.1:99799771-99800580 GCF_001194135.2 Octopus bimaculoides | reverse complement strand
AGACCAAAAGAGTGCTACAGTACAACAGTAATAGATGTATATATATTCTTTTATTCTTTTAATTGTTTCAGTAATTTGACTGCGGCCATGCTGGACCACTGCCTTTAGTCGAACAAATCGACCCCAGGACTTATTCTTTGTAAGCCTAGTACTTATTCTATCGGTCTCTCTTTGCCGAACAGCTGGTGTTACGGGGACATAAACACACCAGAATAAGTTGTCAAGCGATGGTGGGCTGACAAACATACGCGCGCGAGCACTCACGCGAACACACACACACACACACACACACACACATATATATATATATATATATATATATATATATATACGACGGACAACTTTCTGTTTCCGTCTACCGAATCCACTCACATGATCGGCTCGAGGCTATGGTAGATAATTTCCCAAGGTGCAACGCAGTGGGACTGAACCAGGAGCCACGTGGTCGGTAAGGAAGCTACTTACTACAGAGCGAATCCTGCGCATATATTAATACACACACACATACATACATACATACATACATACATACATACATGCACACATACGTACATACATACATAAATACACAGGCAATTCACTATTCCGTTAAGGTACGTTAAACTAAAAAAGTACTGCCTCCAGAGAGGGATAGAATATGATTCAATGTACACGGTATTTAAAATATGGTTCGGGAAGTGAGACCGACAGAATAAGTACCAAGCTCGAGTGATTCATTCGAATAAAATTTCTTCATCGTGGACGCAATCTAGTGAAAAAACGAGTAAAATATACAATATATCTATATATATATATATATATATATATAT
>NC_068985.1:99795668-99797159 GCF_001194135.2 Octopus bimaculoides | reverse complement strand
ATATATATATATATATATATATATATATATATAAATACATATACGTAGTATAAGTAAATAAATGGAATTGAACGCAGATGTTACTTGCGTGAATTTTGCTACCCTGGTAACTGTTTATTGAATTTTCCGTGTTAACTGTAAGCAAAGGATAATTCATTCGTCCATTTATATATATATTCATACATATAAAGACATGTCTATATATATGATGTATTTAGAAATGCGTATATATGCATGTGAGCAGGGATGTTTATGTATGTAGTTGTGAAAGTGTTTATGTGTGCATTCGCTTTGGCGTAAGTAAAAAAAAAATAATAATTATGGATCACTCACCAAGTATAGTACCATAACTGATAAATGGGTTGTTGCTTTGGAATAACGGAAGAAATAATAACTTCTCTTAAATAATCAGCTTCATGTAATCAATAGTTTACCAGTTTTAACACCGGCAAATTAGGCGAGCAATATACATATATTACCGCCTTACATATATCATGTCATTAAAGAATCATAACATCGCTACCAATAAGTGAAACGCCTACAAGAATTCTATTCATTTTCTATTCATTTTCACTTGCAGGAACCCGAGCATTTTGGTTCAACAGTAATTAGTTATGCTGCTTCTAAGAATGTAATGTATTTAATAGAGTCTCAGTCAATATAACAGACAAAATATTACGTATTCATAAGTTTGAAATCTATGCTTGTTATGTCATTCACCACAAGCGAAGTAAGAAGCCGTCAGGAGGAAATATCTGTCTGAAACCAGTCGTTCATTATAATCAATATAAACTTGATATATACAAGTCTATGATCTGCTTCCATTATAATATTAAATCAACATTTATTTGCTATCAGTGCGTAGCAGATGAAATACAAAGAAAATAATAACGTGTGCCGCAACCATATTTACTGCTTAATAAAGAATAAAACGAAGTATCAGTATACGTTCAATTTCCCCTTATCAATGGAGTAACAGAAGGAATTTAGAGTGAAAGACTACGGTAGATCTCCAAAGAAAGTTTATATTCAATTTCAAATATAAATGTACTTTCCTTTTTTTTTTCTTTACTGTTATAGTTGCAGAGATCATTTTCAATCAAACGCTAGTCTTCTTATAAGGCATTGAAAAAAGTTTTCTATAAACTTGCGCTATAAAACACTCCAGCAACATATTGCTGAGAATGGCGAATGTTAATATCTTGATTATCTGAGCCTACAACCGAAGTTCAATTATACTGGCCGATAATAATTTGCGAAAGAATGGATGCTTTGACTGTCTATTGAAATTAATAGAGCTAATTAATATTAACGGAGTCTCTTCTGTAAAGTGCGACGCAATGAAAACGTGCCATTTATACACATGGGAGAAGCAGGAAAGTACTATTACAAACAGTTTCACTACACGCAGATCAGCCTAGAGTTTTACATATAAATATATATTCACATTTACATACATATGTATGTGTGTGTATGTGTGTAGTATATATA